>NW_006408519.1:63308456-63311365 GCF_000296735.1 Chrysochloris asiatica
GAGTGGTACAAAAGGAACTCTCCTATACCATTTGCTCTTCTTGGCTCCTGATGAGTTGGCTGCTGACTCATGGCAAACTCACTCAAAACGGAACACAACGTTCTGGCCAGTATTCCATCATTTGTAGATCAGACCCTTTTGAGTCACAGGTTCTCATGGATTTTCAGAAGCAGATTGGCAGGCCTTTCTTCCTAATTTATCTTAGTCTAGAAGTTCCACTGAAGCCTGTTCAGCACCACAGCATTACACAGCATCCACTAACATATGGGAGGTGCACATGAGGTTCACTAAATGGGAATTGAACCTGGCTCTCCCACATACACTGCTTATAAGCATAAATTGGTACAAATGCTCAGGAACAGAGTTCAACAGAATCTTCTATAGCTGGGTAAATGAATAGTAATTCTATTCGTAGGTAGAAATGCATGTGCTAATCATGAAACAAGTACTAATATGTTCTTAGCAGTAATATCTATAAGTGGCACAAACTTGAAAATATTCAAATGCCCTTAAACAGTGGAACAGATATATAAATTAAATACTCACATAAAGGAATACTATCAGCAATGAAAATGATCTATGATTACATGTATCATCAAGGGCAGAACAGACCAGACCCTAAAACAGTATGTTGTTGTTAAATGCCATTGAGTTGATTCCAACTCATGCTACCCTGTACAGGGTTTCAAAGAAGCAGCTGGTGGGTTTGAACTGCTGACCTTATGGTTTGCAGTCCAGTGCCTATCCTACAACACCACACCAGGATTCCATATGCAATAATTCCATTTATATAAAAATAAGCAAAATTAACTATCCCATAGGAAATTGTTTACCCTCAAGGAAAGGTGAGTAGGTAATGACTGGTAGAGCGTCAGTCAAATGTCCGGTTGCTTGATCTATGTGTTAGACACGGGATAAGTTTCTGGAAATTTATCAAGGTGAAAAAGATTTACTACAGAATTAATTTAATGAAGCAAAAATGATCTGAATTATTTTTATTGTGGTGAAATATTTTTAACAAACATTTGCCATTTCAGTTACTTTTCTGTGTGCAATTCAAGGACATTCATTGCATTCCCATATTGTGTAACTGTCATCACTATCTATTTCTAAATTTCTTCTTAACACAGTACCACTAAGCAGTAACTGTACATTCCATCCTCCCACCTACCCTTATTATTTATTTTAGATATTTTATATAGGTGGTTAATACCAAATATTTGTCCTTTTGCATCTGATTTAACTGAGTATAATGTTTTCAAGGATCATTCATAAAACAACTGGAATTTGATGTTTAAGAAATTACAAGTACGGGCTAACATTAAAAACTTTAACACTGGTTTAAAATATAGGTGTCACGGACTGAATTACGTCCCACAAAAAGCTATGTTTCATTTATAATCCCTTATATCTGTGAATGTGACATTATTTAGAGATAGGGTCTTTGCAGATATAATAAAGTAACTAACATAAGTGCAAAATGAAGTAGGGTAGGTCCTACTCCAATATGACTGGCTTCCTTATTAAAAAAGACACACAAAGATAGAGTGAAGACAGAGGCAGAGACTGGAGTTACAAGCAAAGTACAGTTTAGCATTGCTGGTCATTACTAGAAACCAGGAGAGAGGCATTGAATAGATTCTCTCTTAGAAGGAATTAATCTTACTGATAACTATATTAAGGAGCTCTGGTAGCATAGTGGTTACGAATCGGGCTGCTAACTTCAAGGTCGGCAGTTCGAAACTACCAGCCATTCAGTAGAAGAAAGATGAGGCTTTCTGCTCCCGTAAAGATTTACAGCCAAAGAAACCCTGTGCATGCAGGGTTACTATGAGTTGGAACCGACTCCACGGTACTTAACAACATACCTATATTTAATTCTTCTGGCCTCCATATATGTGAGAAGTTAAATTTGATGTTTTAAGTCACCCAGTTTGTGGTACTCTGTAACAACAGTCCTAGATTATATAAGATGTAAACCACTATCACTTTCTTTTGGAACCCCTAAAAGCTATACTGAATTTATAATCCTTTATACCTGTGAATATGACATTATTTAGATACTTACAGTAAATTTAGCTCTTTCTTCCATCACCTCATAACCCAGTATAGTTGGTGTTGATGGTCTATCTTCCCAGTTGACCATTTCAGGATTTTGTTCTTCATTTTCTCTTGGTCTAGCAGAATACTCAATGGAAGAATCTGTCCCTGTAAATTTAGTCCTAATGAGGGGACTGCAACAGACAGATGAAGTACTATCCATTTGATCAGGCATATTTGTCTGTTTATAATTACCTATATTTGAGTCTTCTAACTGGCCTTTGGAAGAGTTTGAACTTGTTGAGATACTCCCAAAGGAAGAACTTCTTTGGTTTCTGTTGGTTGTAAAACTGGAGGCAGAGTTTCCTATGGGCATAGGAACTGGGACATAAGGAGTTGCCATCTTCTTTTGGCCTTAGCAACAAAGATCTGTACAGCTGGTCCAAACACTTATAGAACAACCAATATGCAATCCATTTTTTTTTTCTTCTTAGGAATTCACAATCTACAAATGAAAGGATCATATTGAAAAATTAGTCTTTAATATGGAGCATGATCCAAAAAGAAAGTATCCACAACTACTTATTTAAAATTTTGTAACACTTTCATTCCTTTTGGAAAGAGACATGTCAAGCTCCTTCTTTTAACCCAAAATACCAATTCTAAGGACTCCTATTTCTATGGTAATGAAACAAGAACTATTCCATACCTTTTTATAGTCCCTCATGTACATCCTATCCTTTTTTTCTATTTCCTTACGAAAAAATTTTCTAATGTTCATTGTTGCCTAATTTTATTTATACAAGGAAAGTCAAAAAGTATTGCTACTAGGGTTCCAGTTCAAACATGGATGGGTTTATTTAAAAAAA
>NW_006408519.1:63312813-63313718 GCF_000296735.1 Chrysochloris asiatica
AAAAAACAAAAAACAAAAAAACAGTGAGGAGCCAGTGGTGCACGAGACCATCAATTGCTCATATGCAAATTTAGGCTAAAGATGAAGAAAATTAAAACAAGTCCATGAAAGTCAAAATATGACCTTGAGTATTTCCCACTTGAATATACAGACGATCTCAAGAACAGATTTGATGCATTAGACACTAATGATCAAAGACCAGATGAGTTTTGGCCCGGTATCAAGAAAATCATATAGAAAGAAAAAAAAAAAAGGTCATTTAAAAGACAGGGAAGAAACAAAAGCCCAAAATAGATGTCAGAAGACTCTGAAGCTTACTTTTTTAGGTAGAGAAGCTAAAAGTTACTCGAAGAAATGATGAAGCAAAAGAGCTGAACAGAAACTTTTTAAAGGGCAGATCAGAAAGACAAAGCCACATATAATAATGAAATGCGCAAAGACCTAGAGTTAGAAAATAAAAAACGAAGAACACACTCAGCATTTCTCAAGATGCAAGAACTGAAGAAAAAATTCAAACCTCCAGTTGCAATATTGACGGTTTCTATGAACAAAATGAAGTCCTGGTGTGGTGCTGTGGGTTAATGTGCCAGAATGCAAAGCTGTTTGAACTGCAAGGTTGGCAGTTCAAGCTCACCAGTTGCTCCTCTGAAACCTATACAGGGTCGCTATGGGTCCGAATCGACTCTATAGCACTTAACAACAACAACAAGCAAAATACCGAAGGACAAAGGAAACATGAAAAGATGATGGAAAGAATACACAAGCGTCACTGTACCAAAAAGAACTGGTAGATGTGCAACCATTTTAAGAATTACCAATCAAGATCAAGAATCAATAGTACTGAAGGAATTTCAAGCTGCACTGAAAACAACTATAGAAAACAAGACTACAGGAAATGTTGTTGT
>NW_006408519.1:63321213-63342129 GCF_000296735.1 Chrysochloris asiatica
GCAATTTTGATAGATTTTCTTAAAGGACACTGGATGATCACAAAGGCTTATGAGGAAGAAGTGTTAAGAAAACTGCAAACTGTATTGGTGAGATAAAGGCAAGGAAAGATATACACAGGAATTGTTTTTCCATCATCACAATGCACCTGCTCATTTTTCAAAGGTAGCAAGTGCTGTTGTACACGAGTTTCACTGGGAAACCATCCAGCCTTCAGCCCTAATCTTGCCCCTTCAGATTTCTTTTTGTTTCCCACATGCAAAGAACATTTCAAAGGAACACAATTTGAGTCCCTTGAGGATGCCAAAACTGTCATTTATACTTGGTGTAAATCAAAGAGCACAGAAGACTTTAGGGATAGGTTCCCTAGCACTATTCATGGCCATCGGGTTGATTTGAGTTAGAATCAACTACGAGTTGGAATCAACTCATAATCACTGCTCTATTGGGTTTCCAAGACTAAATCTTTAAGTGAGCCTCATCTTTCTCCAGCAGAGTGGCTGGTGGGTTTGAAATGCTGACCTTGAGGTCAAGTATACCACGAGGGCATTTTGGGTAAAGATGAGATGCAGGCACTGCCTTCAGAAATGTGTAGGTTCAAGTGTAACAATAACTATGAAGATGGCATAGGACCAGGCAGTGTTTCATTCTGTTGTACACAGGGATGGAACAGACTCGATGGCACCTAACAACAAGAAGATGGAGGCTATGTTGAGAAACAACAGCTTCACATTGTGATATTTTTGATTAGTAAAAGGTGCTATGATTTTGTAGTAATACTTTTTGACTTACTCTCATAGAGCTGGAAGGAGGAAAAAGTGATAAATACCAGCTTTACTTGCTTATGGTCATAATAGTATACTGTACATCAGAGGGAAGAAAGCAAAGGAAACAACAAAATTGTTTCTATTACTTTTTCATTTCAATTACTGAAACTCAAAAGAAAGTATAACTGTTCTTCAGTGCCTTGTTCTAAGTGTCATTGAGTTCAGTGTCTAGGTCATCACTGTCTTGCCATAAACTGAAGGTACTTAACCAATATTTATAACTCATACTCTTTTGTCAAAAGGATTAGTGAATCTTATAGCAGAATAACTTCATGATAACACAAAAGAAAAAGTTTACCAACATACTCATTGGAAGAATACATACCTGCAAACGTAGTCCTAATGAGGAAATGTTAATAGGCAGATGAAGTACAATCCATTTGTCTACTTTATAATTACTTGTATTTGAGTCTCCTAACTGGCCTTTGGGACTTCTGCTGTGGTGCTGTAAGATCAGCACTGGACTGAGAACTACAGGTCAGCAGTTCAAACCTACCAGCTGCTCATTGGAAATGCTAAGCAATGTCGAATCCACTCAACTGCACTTAACAACAACTGGCCTTTGGAGTTCAGCGCTGTAGGATAAACACTAGCTTGCTGTCCTGGTGTTGCACTAGGTTACCCACCACAAGATTAGCAGTTCAAACCCTACTGTTGCTAAGTGCCGTCAAGTCAGTTCTGACTCATAGCGACCTTGTATAGGGTTCCCCAGGAGAAGCTGGTAAGTATGAACAACCATGTGGTTCAAACCCAACTTGGGGGTCAAGTGCTCATCCTATGGCGCTACAGCAGGACTCCCTGGGAACCCTATACAGGGTGACTATGACTGAAAACCCACTCCATGGCATAAACAACAACTGGCCTTTGGAAGAGTTTGGGCTTGTTGTTACTGTTATTAAGTGCTGTGGAGTCAGTTCTGACTCATAGGGACCTTGTGTAGGGTTTTCGAGGAATGACTGGCGGGTTTGAACCACTGACCTTGTGGTTAGTTGTCCAGTACTTATTGAAGTGGACTGCTAAAGCCAAGTTATAAAGAAATTGTAATTAAGTAGAGGACTTCACATAACAACAGGTATATGTCACTGTACTTACATAACTCTACAGCGGAAAAAGGAGCTCTGGTAGCATAGTGGTTATGAGTTGGGCTGCTAACCTAAAGGTAAGCAGTTCGAAACTACCAGCTGTTCTCTGGGAGAAAGCTGAGACTTGCTGCTCCGGTAAAGATTTACAGCCTTGGAAACCCTGTACAGGGTCACTATGAGTCGGAACCGACTCCACAGCACATAACCACCACCACGACGCGCCCCCACCCCCCAACTTAAGAGTCCTGGTGTAGCACTGTGGGTTAATGGGCTGGACTGCAAGGTAGTGTTGAACTGCAAAGTCACCACCCGCTCCTCGAAAACCTACACATGGTTGCTAAGAGTCAGAACCGACTCCATGACACTTAGCAATAACAACAAAAAACTTGGAAAGAAGCTGAAATATGGTTTTGAACCTAACACATGGCTCAGGGCAACCTTCCCCATCATCAAAGACTCAAGAAACTCGAGCTGTTGATTCAGTGATCTGTGGTTCAGCCCGATGGCCTCCCCAAACAAGTAATCAAAGTCTGAAACCACAAGCTTCTCAGGGCTTCTGAGATGGCTCTGCCCTTCGCTGCTTGGCTACTTGGAGCAGCCAGCTAGGGGTTGGGCGCGTATCAATAAAACTGCTGATGTCCAGGAAGAGTCTACCCAAGGGTTAAGAAAACACTGTGCCCATTCCAGGGGTGCCTTCACTTTCTGCCCTGGCTTGGAGACGCTCCGAGGAGGACCATTTTAGTCTCACTTTTGAAAACCTTGAGCAGGTGAGGTAGCCCGGCCCTAAGCAACCCTGTGGGCGAGAAAAGACGGGGGCGAGTGGAAAGTCGAGAAATCGAGGCGCAGCTCCACCCCAACCGCGTCCGGCCAGGGGCTTCACAGGCCACTGGTCTTCGGCTCGTGAGGGGGTGAGACCCGTCCTTGCTGGGGCTCTGAATCCCTCTCTCCCCCGCCTCCCAGCACGCTGCCAGCACTTCCCAAAGCACGTAGTAGTCAGCGGTGACCTGGGAGTAGCCAGGGCTCTCCGATAGCGCCTCAACACCCTTCATTAGAGCCCCCCGCCCCCGCCCCCAGGTGCAGGTGTCTCCCACACAAGCGCCCGTGACAGCGCCCAACGTCCAGTTCCTACCTCATTCCACAACGCAGTTCCAGCGCGCTTCGCAGTGACGGTTAAACCGGACTCTCCTAACCGCAGGTTTTCGCCTCTTCCCACAACACCAATATGCCTCACGTGACCTCCAGTCCAGAAACCAGCTGCTCTCCGCCTTAGCCCGCCTCCGCTCGCCTAGCCTGGGCCGCCCAGCCCAGGATACCCGCGAGGTGAGGGAGGGGCCGGCCCAGGCCGCCTCTCCCGGAAGTGGCGTCACGCCAAGGGCGTCCGCCCAAGAGGCACAAACTTGAGTTTGCAGGGCCAGGGCTTTCTGGCAACGGGTTGCACCTAGTCTTTTGGTAAGAATTCCACATCCTTTTTCCTAGCTTTGTTTTTCGAAATAATATTTTGATAAATAAAGGCGACAATTCCTAGTTTGTTAGACAAGTAATCTGAAGACTAATATTCCCAGGAAAGTGTAAGGCCCACCCATCGCTGGACTCTTCCATTGCATCATGGGATTTGCAGTCCTCGCCACCTTCGCGTGATTATACGTTGTAGGTTACTTTCCAGAAGTAGCGGAGGAACCCTGGCAGCATTGTAGGACGAACACAGAACTATTAACCATAAGGTCCATTGTTCAAACCCACCAGCCACTCTTTAGAAGATATACGAGGTTTTCTGCTCCTGTAAAGATTTACAACTTCGGAAACCCCAAACCGGTCACTATAAGTAGAATTTGACTCATGGTAGTGGAGTTGGGTTTTTGGAACAGATTGGAAGAATGGGCAGACAGAACACTAGTCTACAGCCTGTCTGTCCCCCATAATTCTGAAGTCCTCATTGCAGAGATTTCCTGAAATTCTTTAATAGTTTCTACTGATGTTGTTGTAAAGCACCATAGAGTTGGTTCTGATTTATAGTGACCCTGTTAGGGGTTTCCGAGGAGTGAATAGTTGGTTTGTACCTCCGACCTTTCGGTTAGTCCAGTGCTTATCTTACAGCGCCACACCAGTATTCCAAGAAAGTATTTTTATGCCAAATGATAATATGAGGTGTGTTATATTTTTATATATCTGGAGATCAGGGAGTTTATAAAGTAAGCCATTTTGTTAGTTAAATACTAAGTTTCAGACCACTTTACAGGTTTGATTTGATTTCAAGGTCATTTCCTTTATTTCTAAGACTTTGGAGTGGGGTGGTGGTGGTGGTGGTGATTATGTGTCCTGGAGTCTGTTCTGACTCAGGGTGATGTAGTGGTGATGTGCCATGGGGTAGGTTCTGACTCAGAGACTCTGATTAGAGTTTCTGAGACTATTAATCTTTACCCACAGAATGACTGGTAGTTTCGAACTGCTGACGGTAAAAGTAGCAACCCAACTCGTAATCACTATACTACCAGAGCTCCTTAAAGCTTTGGAGTATGTAATACCAAAAGACTGGGAAAAGGAACCTTTGAGTTGCTTCTAAGTCATAACAACCCTGCATAGGGTTTCTGAGGAGCGGGTGGTGGATTTCAACCGCTGCTCTTGCAGTTCACACTGACCTTGTGGTCCAGTTCTTATATTGCAGTCAACACCAGAAAATGAATAGTAATTGCAGACAGCATAGAAATATAATATGATTTTCAGCAGAATGATGATTTTGATTTGAGAGACACTGCTCTTCCAGTGAGAATGAGACTTAACAGAATTGAATAGAAACATTGGCAACCACTGGCCTTGAGGGAGTCATTAAATCCATGAGTTCTGTAAGTAAATAAGGATATATATGGGAAGAAAAGTGAATCTTGGAATATTTCTCTCATTTCAGGGACAGAGCTTCAGAAAATGAACTAAAAATCTTCGGAAATCAAGAAAGAATATTCTGTGGTTGGAGTGAATAAAACCACAAGATACTGTCACAAACCATGTATGGCACCGGTCCCTGTTTTTAGGTCAATTCCTACTCATAGAGGAGACCCTTCCTGGTACTGTGCTATCCTCACAATTGTTGTTTGAGCCCATTTATTGAAGCCACTGTGTCAGTCCATCTTGTAGAGTGTATTCCTCTTTTTCACTGGTCCTCTACTTTAGCAAGCAGAATATGCTTCTCCGGGGACCTGTCCCTCCTGATACCATATTCACAGTAAGTGAGATGATGTCTCACCATCTTCATTTCTAAGGAGCATTATAACTGTGCTGCTTCTAAGACAGATTTGTGTATTCTTCTGGCGTTCCATAGTTATTTCAGCATTCTTTGCCAACGCCGTAATTCAAATGCATTAATTCTATTTCAGTCTTCCTTATTCATTGTCCAAGTTTTGCATATATATGAGGTGATTGAAAATACCATGGCTTGGATCAGATGCACCTTAGTCCTCAAAACGATGTTTGAAAAGACCTTTAAAGACATCTTTTGCAGCTGATTTGCACAATGCAATACGTTATTTGATTTCTTAACTGCTGTTTTCTGAGTGTTGATTGTGGATTCTATTACAATGAAATCTGTGACAATTTCTATTGTTTCTCAGTTTATTATTATGTCCTTTACTGGTCCATTTGTAAGGAGTTTTTTTTTTTTCTTTACATTGAGGTGTAATCAATACTGAAGGCTGTAATCTTTGATCTTCTTCAGTAAGTACTTCAAGTCCTTTTTATTTTCAAGCAAAATTGTCTCATCATCTGTATATCTCAGCCTGTTAATGAAACTTCCTCCAATCTTGTAGCCTGTTTTTCTTTATATATTCCAGCCCCTTACTTTACTTGGAAAGCATACATATTGAATATGTATCTTGAAAGATACAACCCTGAACACACCTTTTCTGATTTTAAAATACTTAGTATTTCCTTATTCTGGTCAAACAGTTGCATTTTGGTCTATGTACAGGTTCCACATGTGCATAATGAAGTGTTTTGGCATTCCATTTTTTGCAATGTTTTCTATAGTTTGTTATGAATCACATAGTAAAATGCCTGGGCATAGTCAATAAAACGCAAGTTAACATCTTTCTAGTAGTCTCTGCTTTCAGTCAAGATCCATCTGATGGTCAGCAATGATATCCCTTGTTCCATGTCCTCTTTTGAATCTGGCTTGAATTCCTGGCAGCCGCCTATTGATGTGCTACTGCAACCAATTTTGAATAATCTTCAGCAAAACTACTTCCACCTCATATTAATGATATCATTAGATAATTTTTGCATTCTGTTAGGTTACCTTTTTTTTTGAAAGAGGCACAAGGATGGAGTTCTTCCAATCTGTCAGCCGGGTACCTGTCTTCCAAATTCCTTGGCATAGGTAAGTGTGTGTGTGCAGTGCTGCATCAGTGTGTTGAATCTCTTCAATAGGCATTTTGTGAATTCCTTGCATATTGTTTTTGCCAATGCCATCAGTGCAGCACAGACTTCTTTCTTAAATAGCTATGATCATATGCTACCTCTGGAAATGATTGAACATTGACCAGTTTTTGTTGTTGTTAACAGTGACTCTGTGTATTCCTTTCATCTTCTTTTATGCTTCTTGTGTTGCTCAATACTTTGCCCATTGTTAAGTTTCGTCAAGTTGGTTCCAACCCCTAGCGACCCTGCATAGGGTTTCCAAGGAGCAGCTGGTGAGCTTGAACCACCAACCTTACAGTTCAAACCAACTTTTCAGTCCAGCATATTAACCCACAGCTCCACACCAGGACTCTAAATATTGCAACTTCAGGCTTGATGTTGTCTTCAGTTATTTCAACTTGAGAAATACTGAAATATGTTGGTTCTTTCTTAGTAATGCTCAGTCGTAGTTCAACTTATGGATACATCTATACAGTGCCCTCAGTGAAAATGAAGTGATGTCTTTTATGTTATAAAGTTACAGAAGCACATTTGTCTTTGTCTTAGTTATTTTAATGTTATATAAAATATAATTTCCTCAGAATGGTATTTTGATACAACCAAAGACCAATTTTATATAATGATATATAAATATTGCTAACTGACAGGTAATAACCCAGCTGTATAAAGCATTTGCTGTATGGAGGCATCTTGTGAGGTAGCTTCTTAGACCCCAACATTTCTCCTTTCTCTGGAGTTGATTTCTTTTATATAAGGCAAGGAGCCCTGATGTCATGCTGTGGGTTAATTGGCTAGACTGCAGAGTTGGTTTGAACTTAAAGGTCGGTGTTCAAGCTCACCAGCCGCTCCTCGGAAACCCAATACAGGGTCGCTGTGGGTCAGTACCGACTCAGTGGCACCTAACAGCAACATACAAGGCAAGGTCTATGGTGGCCATGTTTGTAATAAGTGATTTTGCGTCTTGTCATAGTCTATGCCATGGGGAGATATTTGAACTAAGTTTACTCCAACTGCAAAAATGACATAGAGGCCATGTCTCACTTCCTCAGGCTAACAAGGGGGAAGGAGAATCAGACTCACAGTCAGCCCAAGGCCAATTTCTATGAAGTAGAGTTCAGGCGTGTCTTCATCCTACAACCTTCTTTACCTTATTCTGACACCATCCATCCTTCCCGCAACATCCTTACCTCTCTGCTGGGTTTGTTAATCCATTGCCATGACCACACAGACCTCAGAGACAATATTCACAATTATAGAGGTTATTCCGGAAGTGAACAGGGTACAATTCAGGATCAGAAACAACTCAGGATGCAGCAAGAGAACGCTTCTTTTCTGCTGTGATGCAGGCACGCCTCTGTCTTGTCTTTGGCCTCTTAGCTGTGTGGTTCTTTGGCCTCTGCCCTGCCTGGGCAAGTGTTGCAAAGCTTCTTTAGCTTGTCTGTAAGTGCCCCAAAGACACATTTGGAAGTCAATCTCTTGTCCATAGGCCAGGAAGCCTGAAGCTGCTGTTCTGTCTCTCCCTGTGGCTGTCTCTGCTGCAGACACTTTTCAAGATAGGAATCTCAAAAGCAGCTCTGGCTCTTCTTTCTTTATGGTCCTGGGTTCATCCATTCCTGCGTCTGAAATGGCCCCTTTTAAGCTTCCGGATGGCAAAACTAACCAATTCCAGTGTTAAGAGTCTAGTGTACCCTATTTGCATGATCTCACCTTGTCATTTTGTGGGAGTTAAGAAGACTTAAATACAAACACCATATCAAGTAAATTCACTGTACCACAGAACAGCTACTCCTAGAAATTTTAAATTTGGAAAGAAAGGTTAGAAGTCTCAGGAACTACAGTTAGACAACTAGAAGTTTTATGGTAAAGAAGGTCCATGAAATCCCATTGATGAAGTTCTCAGAGTTGATCAGTTAATCCTATTCTTCACTTTTTTCCTTGAATGCCATGTGATAATCTATTAGTTAGCATTTTGCTTAAATCTAGCTGGAGTTGGTTCTTTTCTTTTGCTTATAACTGATTTTTTTTTTTTTTTAATACAGCAAGTTGGAATGAGACCAATTGAAAATGAATAGAACTGATAAAATGCTTTTCCAGTTTTTGTGAATAGCTGTCAATAATTCATAATCTATGCTCTTAAAGTATAGGATTTCAATAGTGTTCTTTCTATTTATAACCTCAAGATATAGCCTTTTCTCAATATGATATAATAGATTAAAAAAACTTATAAAGATCTTTTCAGTGAATCTTTTCATTTAAATTCGTGAGTTCCCTAATTCATGTGAAGTGTTCTCTCTAGGCAGTATTTTCTTTCATTTTTATATTCGGGATCTGTACTCCATCTGCTCTCTCTTTTCTCACTGCCATGAAATTGCAAGAGTCCAGAGAAGGAGCCACAATGATTTTTTCTTAGAATAAATGGAGGTGAACAAAGTAGTAGCAGGATAACCTGGCAGCAGACTGTCGGGCATTAAACCTGTGACCTATGCAAGTGTCTAAATCCAGGTTACAAATTAAGATATTAGTAGTGGCATAGAAAAGTTACTCTTCAATATTGCTGCAATTGATTAGTGATTATCCACTCATCATTTTCTGTAAGGAAAGTTTTAAAAGATTTCCTTTAATAGCATCTGTGGAAAGCCTTCCAGACATACAGCAAAGTGATCAAATTGCTCCCCTAAATCATAGAGTTGTAATCATGAGGATGATAATTAGGATTTGCTTTCATTTTATAGATAAGAATAATGCAGAAAACAGACACTAAATGATATGCCTGAGGTTACAGAGTCCCTGACTCCCAAACTAGTAAACTGCTTACCACACATAATAAGACCATTCCTCTAGGAATCTATTCCTGATAGTTTTAAATTCTGTTGTGTCCTGTATATCTTTCAGTCTTCCGATCATAATAGAAATAAAGTGTTGACAGGTAAGATGACAGGCTACTAACAACTCCCAGCATTGGCAGGCAATACAGTAGGCCACTGGCTCAGGTTCAAAGAACCACATGTCAGATGACGAGTCAAATGTAGGATCCAGACCCAACAAAAAGCAATCAAGCTTTGCCTAAGCTTTCCAATATGTTGGAAGCAGTCCACACCCCCAAAGAAGCTTCCTTTCAATTGATTGGCTGTTCTGTTCATTACAAATCTTATCATGGCAGTGGCTACATTATATTACATCTCATCATAGGGAATTAACAGTGTCTTAACTGCCAAAGCACTGAGAATCCAAGTCCAGCCAAACTGACACAAAGCTTTAACAATCACACTCCCTCAGGTGGAATTAAGTTGACCCCTTCTTGACAGTTTTCTTGTGTTTGGTACATGAATACAGTGGAGTAATTATCACATCATATCTTACTTGGTGTGCTGACTGAAGTCTGGGGTCATTTAATAGACATTTGTGTGCTCACAGTACCGTTTCTGCTGCTTGAACAACGTAGATACTTAATGTGTTGTTGTTGTTAAGTGCCATTGAATTAATTCTGACTCATAGTGACCATGTATAGTGTTTCCAAGGAGAGGCTGGTGGGTTTGAACCGTCAATCATGCAGTTTGAGCCAACCTTTTGGTGTAGTGCATTATTCTGCAGCACCACACCAGAGCTACTCTTTGTTGTTGTTGTTAGGTGCCATCGAGTTGGTACTGACTCATAGTGACACTATGCACAACAGAATGAAACACTTGCCTGGTCCAGGGCCAACTTCACAATTGTTGGTACGCATGAGGCATTGATGCTGCCACTTTGCCAACTTATCTTGTTGGGGGTCTTTTTCTCTGACCTTCCACCTTACCAAACATGATATCCTTCTCCAGCATTTGGTCCTTCTTGACAATATGTCTGAAATATGCACTGGACTGCAAAATGGTAAGTTTGAACGCATGGTCAGTATGAGTCAGAATCCACTCAGTGGCACTTAACAACAACAATAGTCTTTATGGATGCAGACTGCCACATCTTTCTCCCGGCTGGAGGCTGGTGGGGTGCACCCACCAACCTGTCAGTTAGAAGTCCATATTCAGGGCACCAGCTAAGGAGGAAAGCTCATTCTCTGCTGTGCTTTTCTAACTGGCATCCCTTGGCTCTTTGATCATCTCTAGGTGACATCTTTTTCTCCTTTGTTCTTGAGTGTTCTTATGTCTAAACTGCAGTATTTATATCTCAAAAATGACTAGGCTTATGACATACGCTATATTCATATTACATCTTGGGGGTCTTCCTTTTTTTTGCTGACCTTCCACTTGACCAAGCATGAGGTCCTTCTCTATGGACTGTTCCCTCCTGATAACATGTCCAAAGCATAGCATTCTGGCTATACTTCTTTCAAGACAGTTTTGTTTGTTCTTTTGCCCTGATATTTTCAGTATTCTTCTCTAACAACATAACTCAATACATCAATTTTTCTATGGTCTTCCTTATTTGTAGTCCAACTGTCACATGCATATAAGGAGATTGAAAATATTGTGGCTGGGGTCAGGCACACCTTAGACCTCAAACTGATGTCTTTGCTCTTGAACACTTTAAAGAGATTTTGTGTAGCTAGCACACTTGATTTCTTGGCTGCTGCTTCCATGAGTGTTGATTGTGGATCCATGCAAAATGAAGTCTCTGGCAATGCTAATCTTTTCTGTATGTAACAAGCAGGTTATAGTGATTCTGTCCAATTAAGCAGAAAGATATTTAAAAAGATATTGACTAGCTCACAGAACCTCTGGGCAGCTTGAAACAATGAAGCCTGGAACAAAGCCTAAAATCAAACCACAAAATAGTTTTGTGAGAATGAGGCTACTGTGCATTCGATTCTGCATTACAGACTACCAGCTGTGCATGAGAAAGGGGATCATCTGATTAGCAAAGTGCTGTAGGATAAGCAGTAGACTGCAAGGTCAGTTTAAACAGCAAGGTGGTGGTTCAAACCTACCAGTCACTCCTCAGAACCCTATACAGGGTAGATATGAGTCAGAATCAACTCAAAGACACTTAACAACAACAACATTCTTTCCCCCAGTCTTTTGGTGTTATATACTGTGTTGCTGCAGAACAATGCACTGGACTGCAAGGTTGGTTTGAATCACAAAGTTGGTGGTTTAGACTCACCACCTGCTCCTTAGACACAAACAATAACATAATTAATATGTTAAATCTTTGACTCCCACAAAATATTTGCTTTGATCAATGGATGCTCTCTCTATCCTCTTCTGCCCCCAGTTTACCTATTATTGTTCTGATTTGTTCTCTGGTATTGGTTCTGATATCGTACTTTTATCTTCACTGAGGAAGATAGAAGTAAGATGAACTGTTGGTGGTGGTGTTGGTGTTGTTAGGTGCCATCTAGTCGGTACTGACTCATAGCAACCTTATGCACAGCAGAGGGAAACACTGCCCCATCCTGGGCCAACCTCACTACTGTTGCCACGCTTGAGTCCATTAATGCTGCCACTTGGCTAATCTATCTCGTTGAGGGTCTTCCTCTTTTTCTCTGACCCTCCACCTTACCAAACATAATATCCTTCTCCAGCAACTGGTCCTTCCTGACAATATGTCCGAAGTATGAGAGACGAAGTTTGATGAACTGGGTAAACTGAAAGGAATGAGAAAGAGTGAACCAGGTGAAGTATGTATTTGTGGTTGGAAGGGAATGTAGAGGTGTAATTGAGAAATAGCCAAGGCAGGAAAGGACCAGAGGTTTTATAGGGAAGTTGTTTAATAATGAGAGAAAAGGGGTTTGAATTGAATGCAGACTTAAAGACGTAAAATTTGAATTTTTGTGTTTTATCAAACAACCTCCTCTCTGTAGGGAGCCAAATCTTAATACGCATTCAACATGAATTAATTGAGTGCCTACAATATGTTCTTATTCTAAACCTACAGGAGTTTACCAGTAGCAAGAAATATAATGTCATCATTTTCCTGAGTTCACATTCTGAACTAGCTGTATTTTAAAACTTTTTTCTTATTATGTGTGTCTGGGGACAGACACACATAATAAGAAATCCGTTTTAAAATATAGGTAGATTTGTATTTTTGAAGACAGTATAACAGGGTAATATGATCAGAGTGGCTGGGTTGGGGGAAGTGCAACAATTATTGACAGGCATCAAACAAGGCTTCGCTAAAAGTGTGTTTTGATTACTAAGATGTGACTAATTAAAAGAAAACAGCCTCCTAAAAATGTGGTGGCTGAGTGTTCCAGGAAAGCTGCCTCACATATTGTATAGTAAGGAAAAGGGAAACTGGTTAGCAAAAATGCTTCCTTTCTTCCCCTAACAGCTCTAGTTCCAGGAGATATGGCGACAGATGTTTCTTTATTCACGTATGTGATCCATATGTCCCTTGTTAAGAACTGTGGAGTCGGTTCCGACTCATAGCGACCCTGTACAGGGTTTCTGAGGCTGCAAATCTTTACAGGAGCAGAAAGCCTCATCTTTCTCCCGTGGAACAGCTGGTAGTTTCAAACTGCCGACCTTGAGGTTAGCAGCCCAATGCATAACCACTATGCTACCAGAGACGCTGGATTTTAACATTTGTATTCAAAACTTTGCTAATTTCAACCTCCACTTCCTTGTTAAAAAATTCTAGTCTCTTGTAAATTTTCGCTTTCCTAAGTGTCCTCAGGGTCCCCAAGAAGTATCTGTAATACTGATGAGAGTACATTTGGTCACTGTAACTGGGAGAGGTGTTGTCAGTGCCTCTGACCCAGGCTGAGTCAGGGAGAAAGCTTGACAGCTCTACACTAGCCTTCTCTCAACAGAGGTTAGATGTATAGTGTCTCCTGAGTCAAACTCTGACACCACTGATACAAGCTGGAAGTCTTCCAGTGAATCTGCCCTGCCTGTGCTGAACAAGAGACCCACAGCACAGCAGGAGGCTGCCAAGTGAAATGGAGACCATTCTCTTTGTTTTGTGCAAAATTCTGAAGTGTTACAGGAATTAGTGAGCCAGCCCTTTCACTTTTGTTCACAGAGCCTTCTTTTCCCCAGGGAGCATCATACCACATGGGTAGCTGATTTGGCAGAAGCTTCTGGAGCATATCTGTAGTGAACATTTGTTGGTCGCCAACTATCTGAACTTCTCGCTGTAATCTAGGGAATTTCTGCCTTATGAATCTTGACTAGAGGTCAGAAAGTGCTTTCCACTCTAAAATCCTAAATTCACGTATATTTGCTTTTTCAGCCTCCTTTGCAGATAAGGTATAGATACCCTGTTTTTAAGTGTTGTAGAATTGGTTCTGACTCATAGCCACCCCATCTAGGGTTTCTGAAGAGTGGCTGGTGAGTATGAACTGCCAACCTAGTGTTTCAAACCTACTGTTTCAGGTTTGTATTCCAGTGCTTTATCCTACAGCACTTTGCTAATTAGATGATCCCCTTTCTCATGCCTGCCATGCTGGTAGTCCATAATGCGGTATTAAATGCGCAGCAGCTTTATTCTCACAAAACGATTTTGTGGTTCAGTGTTAGGCTTTTTTCCAGGCTGCATTGTTTTCAACCTGCCCAGAGTTTCTGTGAGCTAGTCAGTATCTTTTAAAATATCTTTCTGCTTAAATTGGACAGAGTCACTGTAACCTGCTTGTTACATAAATGGAGAAAAGATTGAAATTGTCAGAGACTTCATATTGCCTGGATCCACAATCAACACTCGTGGGCAGCTTTGAAACCGACCTTGCGGTCCAATGCTTATCCTATAGCGTCACACAAATTATGTTAGAGCTAAGCAGTGGTCCAAAAGAAGAAAATAGATACAAAATGATCTGGGTTACTATGGTACCTTGAATTGACTTGATAATGGTTTTTCTCTCCAATGTCTTCTTAATTCTCACCAAGTGAGTGGGTGGGACCATGCCAACAAGGTATACAGCTAGGCTTAAAAGGAGCCATTTTAGAAGCAGGAACATAGATCCTAAGACCATCCAGGAGGAAGATCATGAGTGCAGCATCAGATTCCGACTTAGAAAAGTGGTGAAAGCAGAGATGATGGCATGGAGAGAGAGCAACTATAGACTGTAGGCCCATAGACTGGGTAAAGCTGAGTGCCTATGTTCCTCTTTGGTATTCATAGACTGCCAAAAATAGATTTGTACCACTTGTCTAAGTAGGGCAGAGATGAAGGAGACATTTCTTTTTTTTGTACATGGGGTTACCCATGAATTGGAACCAACTCAGTGGCAACAAGAAGAAACCTTTATTGAGCGCTTCAGTGTCACAGACACTTTCAGTTCATTCGACGAATATTTATTGAGCAGCTACTACAATCTAGTGTTATAACAATTTAGGATTATGTATGCAGCTAGTTGTACAGACATATAAATATAGACAGGCATAGTCACAAAAATGCAAGAAGGCTTTGAAGAGTTTGCGGAAAACTGAAATAAAAAGATTGTGGAATTTTTCCATGAACTTTTCGAAGTCCACTCTTATATGTACTTAACTATAAATTTAGTTATACAGCTAGTGGCAAATGAGATTTTTGTTGTTATTCTAGAAGACATGATCTAAAGCTAAGTATACAAATTTGTCAAATATTTGCTATTCTAAAGATTTAATACATAAGTGGTTGGGGGCCAGCCATCTTCCCCACAATTTTGATTGAGAGTTACCAGTTCAGAGAACTGTTCTAATTGCCAGTTATTATTAGATGAGGTCTGAAAAGGTAAGATGGTGTGGCCTTTTGGAGAATGCAGTACTTGTAAAGAAAGGTTATTTCTTTCCTTCCACAATAGATGGAAATTTACCAACAATTTTAAAATCTTATGAGCAAGATTACCAGCTCCTTAGTCTGGGACATTACCTTGCAACTTGCCTCCTTCACTTAGCCCATTTTAATTTTAAGACCAGGTTCTGAATCAGTTAGGATGCTTTAGGGTATAAGTAATATAAAATATGGCTTAAGTATTAATAAGAAAATTTACTGGCTCAATGACCTGAAAATCTTGAAGTAGAACAGATTTCAGGGTTGGCTAACCCAGAGGCTTAATGATTCTGTTCTTACTGAGGTGTTAAGCTAATTAGCCTATGAATGTAGGGTGACTACCAGTAGTAGTCAAATAAATGCAGTTTTTGTTTGTTTCCTCTAGTAGGACAAAGAATTTCTTTCTGAATATTTTAAGAAAGTATTCTGAGCTCCATCTTGATTAGATTGTTTAAGTCACCTGCCAATAGTATACCAGTGACTGGCCCGAACATGTTTTTTGATTTAGGTCAACCAAAGTCTCTGACACTGATGCCTCAAAGCACATGGGTTATACTGAGGATACCTTAATAAAAACTATCCTGTTAGGAAGTGAAAATAAGCCAAAAAAGCTATCAATAATGTTCTTTCTCTACAATGAGTGTTAATTATATAGTGAAAGGTAATTCATTAAGTGGGACGTATCTGAGTCCTAAATAAGAGGTAGAGGTGCTTGAATCATGCCCTAGTTTACACCTTGTTGTTGTTGTTGTTAAGTGCCATTGAGTTGGTTCCGACCCATAGCAACCCTGTAGAGGGTTTCCAAGGAGCGGCTGGTGAACTTGAACCACAGATCTTGTGGTTCAAACTGACTTTGCAGTCCAACACATTAACCCACTGTGCCACACCAGGACTCCCCAACTACACCTCTTCCTCCCTTATTAACTTATCTCATTATCCAACATTTTTCATTTAGGACAATTTTGAAAAATTCTCAGGCATCACCTCTGATAGTCTGGGCCCCACATGGGGCTGTGGCAGGTCCTGAATAATATACTGTAGACTTAAGTGGCAACAAGAGCATACAAGGGTCAGCAGTCATCTGATCACAAGATGCCTTCTGCCATTCATCCTCAAGGTCTTGATTCAGTCACACTGGGTACAGGGTGATGGAGGGACAATGCAAGGTTGTGAGTGGGCAGGGAGATGCTGGCCTGGGGAAGCATCTGCAGGCCTGGAGAAGTTGGAGAATGAACAGGATCCCTACCCAGGGTGGGTGACTGGTGGTGGCAGGTGACAAAACACCCAACCACCACTACCACCAACCCCAATCTGTTGGTGGGGAAAGCATGCTGGGGAAGGGGCCCAATATTCCATGTGTACCCCAAGATGTTCTGGGGGTACTGGATGGGCATTGAACAATGAGTAAGACATAGGTGTCAAAGACAGTAAGGCCCTCAACTCTAGCTTAATGCCAATTTCATGTAATGGCATGGTCTTTGGAAACTAACCATGTTGATATTACAGTGGGTGTAATAGGTAAAGATATACATGCAGTTTTTAGAGATACACTGGGATAGCTAGAAGAATTCTTTGTCTGAAAATAAATTTTCATTGGGATCTGTCTTCATTGTGAAAAGTTAGGTTAGGTGGTCTCTAGAATAGATTGAGAAAGAATATCTCCCTTCCTCAAGACCTACAGTAGAGATGTCAACTTTACTTTGTGCTGCTAGATGTTGAGGACCGTCTACTATCTGACCACAGACCAAATGCATACATGGTAAACTTGACACCCATCTCCAGTTTTCCCTTCCTTAGATGAGAAGGAATACACTCTCTGGTACAGAAAACAAAGGGCCATTTGATTTAGGCTTACTTCCAAAAGCTGCCTCAATAGTTCCATTTCAGTGTCCCATAAGAACTTTAACATCATGATTTATTTAGTATCTCTGTACTCCCCAGGTATTCATTCCTCCCTCTACTTTTGTTTATGATTATTGCTACTTATCCAGTTGTCATAATGCCTTCGAGTCAGTCAGTACTGATTCATAGCAACCCCTATGCACAACAGACGGAAACACTATCCAGTCCTGCACAAGCCTCACAATTGTTATGTTTCAACCCATTGTTGTCATCACAGTGTCATTCCATCTCTGTTCACTGATCAATAAATGTTATTTATTGGTAGAGTTGTGAATATTTTTGCTTTCTTGACATTGAAATACAACTCATACTGAAAACTGTATGTAGTCTTTTATCTTTATCAGTCAGTGTATCTTCCAGCTGCTCAGATTTTTTGCTCAGCATACAGACTGAATTAGTAGGGTGAAAGGATACAGCCGTGGCATACACTTCTACTGATTTAAAACCCTTCTGTTCTAATGACTGCCTTAGGTTCCTCATGAGCATAATTAAGCATTCTGAAATACTCATTTACAGTGCTATCCATAGATTGCTATGATCCACAGTAAAAAACCTATGCATAGTCAATAAAGCACAAGTAAACATCTTTCTGGTGATTTTTGCTTTTAGCCAAGATTCATCTGATGTCAGCAACAATATCCCTAGTTTCAGATTCTCTTCGGAATCCAGCTTCAATTTATATCAGTACCCTCTGAATGTAATGTTGCAATCATTTTTGAATTCAGCAAAATGTTACTTACCTGTGTTATTAATCATATTGTTTGATGATTTCCACATTCTGTTGGGTCATCTCTCTTTGGAATAGGCACAAATATAGATCTCTTCCAATTGGTTGACCAGGTAGCTTCCTTCCAAATCCTTTGCATTGATGAGTGAGCACCTACAGTGCTGTATTAGTTTGCTGAAATATTTCAGTTTGTAATTTGTCAGTTCCTGTAGTCCTGTTTTCCACCAATGCCTTCAGTGCAGGTTGGACTCCTTCCTTCAGTACCATTGGTTCTTGATCGTATGCTTCCTCTTAAAATAGTTGAGCATCAATCATTTCTTTTTGTTATAGTGATTGTGTGTATTCCTTCATCTTCTTTGGATGCCTCTGCATCATTCAGTGTTTTGCCCATAGAATTTTTCAATATTGCAACCTGAGACTTGAATTCTCTTCTCTTCAGTTCTTTCATCTTGAGAAATGCTGAATGTGCCCTTCTAATTTGGGTTTCTATCTCCAGGTCTTTGTGCATTTCATAACACTTTGTCTTCTTGAGCTGCCCTTTGAAATGTTCTGTTTAGCTCTTTTACGTCTTCATTTATTCCATTCACTTTATCTTCAGTACCCTCAAGAGCCATGGTTGTTGTTGTTAAGTGCCATAGCGACCCTATATAGGGTTTCTAAGAAGTGGCTGGTGAACTTGAACCACCATCCTTGTGGTTCAGATCAACTTTGCAGTCCAGTGCATGAACCCACTGCGCCACACCAAGACACATAGTGCATTTCAGCTGGGCTGCTAACCGCAAAGTCAGCAGTTAGAATCTCCCCGTTGTTCCACTGGAGAAAGATGAGGCTTTCTGCTCCTGTAAACATTTACCGCCTTGGAAACCCTTTGTAGGGTCTCTGTGAGTTGAAAATGACTCAGTGGCACACAACAAAATGACTAGTGCTCAAGAGCAAGTTTCAGACTTTCCTGACATCCATTTTTGTCTTTTCTTTCTTATTAATGTCCTTTTATTTTTTCCATGTATGAAATTCTTGATGTTATCTCACAACTCTTTGATCATTAATGTCTAATGCATCAAATCTGTTCTTGAGATGGTCTCTAAATTCAGGTGGGATATTTTCAGGGTTATAATTTGGCTCTGGTGGAGTTGTTTTAATTTTCTTCAACTTCAGTCTCAACTGACATGAGGAATTGAAGGCCACTAACCTTGTTTTGGTTGATAATATTGAGCTTTTCCATCGTCTCTTCCCTTAGAAGTAGTCAGTTTGATTTCTGTGTGTTCCACCTGGTGAGCTCTTATGTGTATAGTCACCATTTATGTGATTGAAAAAAGACATTTGCAATGATTAAGTTGTTGGTCTTGCAAAATTCTATCATGCCATCTCCAGCATCATTCCTCTCACAAAAGCTTTATTTTCCAACCACTGATCTTTCCTATTCATTTCCAACTTTTGCATTCCAGTCACCTGTTATTATCAATGTATTGTAATTGCATGTTTTATCAATTCCAGATGTTAATTGGTAGAATTCTTCAAATTTATCATCGTTGTCTTTAGTGATAGTTTTGTAAATTTCAACAGTAGGAGAAGTCATGGTGTGGCACTGTGGGCTAATGCGTCAGACAGCAAAGTCATTTGAACTGCAAGGTTGGTGGTTCAAACCCACCAGCTGCTTCTTGGAAACCCTATACAGGGTCTGGAATTGACTCAATGACATTTAACAAGAGCAGTCTTGATTGGTCTTTCCTGTGGGCATATGGATATTATGCTGTAACAGACAGCATTGTACTTTAAGATCTTGAAATGCTCTTTTTGTTGATGAATGTGATGCCATTCCTCTTCAATCTGTCTTTACCAGCATAGTAAACCATATGGTTGTCCGATTCAGAATGGCCAATACATGTTCATTTCAGCTTATAGATGCTTAGAATATCTATCTCCATGCATTCCATTTAATAATTGACAACTTACAAGTTTCTTAGATTTATACCTTGTATGTTGCATGTTCTGTTTATTTATTGTTGGCAGCTATTCTCACTGTGAGTTCTGCCCCTTTAGCAGATGAAGGTTCTGGAAGCTTTGCTCCATTTTAGTCATTAAGGCCAACTCTACTTTGAGGAGGCAGCTACTCCCGAATCTTATTTTGAGTGCCTTTCATTCTGAGGGGGGCTCATCTTTTATCACTTTGTCTGACAAATATTCTGCGGCTATTCATATGGTTTTCAGTGGCTAAACATTCAGAAGTAGTCTGTCTCTCCTTCGTAGTCTATCTTAATCTGGAATCTCCAATGCCACCTGTTGACCATAGATAGCCCTGCTAGTATTTAAAATACTGGTGGCTTAGTTTCCACCATCAGAACAGCATACAAGCTACCGAAGTATGACAAACTAACAGGCAAGTGGAAGTTTACGCAGTTACACAAAGCAAGCATCTTGGGAATTGTTTCACATTTTAATGCCCCCATTTCTTATGCCCTGTCAAAAGAAATTCCTGTCATTTTTTTTCTAAATATCTCTTAAAATTGCTTCCCTTCCATCCTCTCTGGGAATATCTTCTTTCAGGCTTTCATATATATTTCCTTGTACTAAAAATTTAGTTTTCAGATTGTTCTCATTAACTTGCCTCCCAAACATCCCTTTTCCAGTTAGTTATGAGAGTGAACATTCTGGAAAGCAAGTCTACATGCATTATAATTCATTTACTTAAAGTGTTTTTAAATTAATACTCTGGTGCTTATGAGATAAAATGCAAAACTCTGTAGCCTAGCAGAGCCCTTTATGATCTGGCTCCTGGCTACCCTTCTTGCCTCATCACCCCTGATTTTCTTTTTCTTTCTTCTGTATCCACACGTGCTAGATGAATCACTTGTCATAAACTTGAAGTAATTCCTTTCCTTGGTCTATGCTGTTACTACTGCCTCCCCTGAAAAATTCCATTCAAATTATTGCTCAATTTTTTCACAAATATCCCAAGCTTATTTGGCATTTCCTCTTCTATGAACGTACTTGTTTTATGTACAGATTTTATTAATGCGCCAGACTGCAAAGCCCTTTGAACTGCAAGGTCAGTGGTTCAAGCTCACCAATTGCTCCTTGGAAACCGATACAGGGTCACTATGGGTTGGAATTGACTTGACAGCACTTAACAACAACAACAACAACACATCGTATTGAAATTGTTTCCATTTGCCTTCCCATTCATTTCGTATGTCTACATTTCTTTTTTTTTTTTTTTTAACTTTTTAAGTTTTTATTATGAATTGAGTGATAGTTTACATGGGAGAGCATTGGTTTTACACTCTT
>NW_006408519.1:63343739-63346025 GCF_000296735.1 Chrysochloris asiatica
GGGCAGGGCAAAAAAAGGTAACAATTCCTATTAGTGCAGTGATTCTTGACATGAGAGCAAAGACACATGGCACATTTAAGGGCCAGGATGTCTACATTTCTTGAGAACTTTGTGTGTATGAGGTACAATTCCTTATGCTGGGCATATAGAAATAAGAGCTATATACTTACTAACTTCAGCCAGCAGTTAAGTAGTGACAGGCATTTAAATCATATTTACTCAAGTGTTCTAGATGGATCTCTCAACACAGAGCCTGATCCACATTAAGAAAAGAAGTGGAGTTTGACTTGGAAGTAGGATTCAGTTTCTACACTAGTCACTTTACCTAGGTTGTTTTATTTATTCGTTCCACCAGAAACAGATAGGAGTCCTGGTGTTGTGCTGTGGGTTAATGTGCTGGACTGAAAAGTCTGTTTGAACTGCAAGGTCTGTGGTTCAAACTAACCGGCCACTCCTCAGAAACCATATACAGAGTCACTATGGGTCGGAATGGACTCCA
The DNA here is from genome assembly GCF_000296735.1 of Chrysochloris asiatica. Taxonomy (NCBI): domain Eukaryota; kingdom Metazoa; phylum Chordata; class Mammalia; order Afrosoricida; family Chrysochloridae; genus Chrysochloris; species Chrysochloris asiatica. Next base: position 63,344,239 of record NW_006408519.1, read on the forward strand.
TGGCACTTAACAGCAACAACAGATACTTCTTGAGCAAATATGGTGTGCCACATTTTGTCCCAGGAGACATAGTGGTAACCAAAACAAAATTTATTGTTACCCTACTGAAGTTTATAGTATAGTTGGGAGGAGTCAAACACAAAGGCAATTATAAAGTGCAATAAGCACCATGATTAAGTAAAATAGAGAGTATTTATATCAAGAAAGTATGTTAACTGAGGCTATAGGGTTGGTAGTCAATGTAGACATCCTGGATGAAATAATATTGAATTTCAGGATGAGTGGGAGTTTGGCTGCTAAGTGGGGTACAGATGGGGAGAAGAATATTTCAAGTTGAAGGACAGTATTTCCTAAGGTTTGAAGGTGAAAAATATATGGTAAAGTCAAGTGTCTTAGGAGTAAAACATTCTGAAATACAGATATGTACAATTTTTCAGGTATGCTTCATTAATTTTGCTTAAGGTGGGAGGTTAATCTTGTTTGTTAGGTCTTTTTCACAGTAATGAGTTGATTTTTTTAAATTAAGGAAAGCAAAGAAAGGGAATTGAGATAACGTTTCCCAGGAAGTCCTAGGCTTTTCTCTTCTGAAGAAGTTAGTACAGTCTAGGGGTCTGAACCTGCTGGTTTTGGCTATCCTAGACCATTCTAGAGTGGATTCATGAGGCTTGTGGGTTTGAGTGAAAGATTAGGAGCCACTCCCTTCCTAGGGGTAGTTTATCTTGGAGATTGGGTAGAATGGGGGGAAGAGGTAATCTTCTGTAAAAAGAAGTTGTATCAAGAGAGAAAAAATATTTTTACCAGCTGCTCTCAAGGATAAACCTTGTATATAAAAGGATGCTTAGAGAGCTCTCTGTGAAAACTCTTGTGCCACACCCTTGTGAATACCATAGTTGAGATCTATTCTATTCTTCAAGCTTTCAGAGACAAGGCTCACGTTTCTTTGGCTAGAACACATGTAGAGACTGGGGTCTATAGGGCTCTGGGGATTATTTGAATTTCTGAAGAGAACATCAGAGAGAAACAAACATCACAGAAGCTTTAGTACATAGTGTAGAGCATGAAAGGCAGAGGAGGTAACCAAACCCAAACCCAACCCACTCTTGCTGAATCAATTTTGATTCATACAACCCTATACAACACAGTAGAACTATCTTTCAGGCTATAACTCTTTAAAGAAGCAGATGCCATTATCTTTTGCTGGCAGAGCAGCTGGTGGATGAGAATTGCTGACCTTTTTGTTAGTAGCTGAGTTCTTTGAACTAGAGTGCCACCAGGGCTCCTCAGAGGTGGTAAATGAGCACCAATTCATAAAGGATTGTTAAAAAAAAAGAAAAAGAAAAGCAAGGTTAAGAGCTTAGTAGTAAACTATTGGGAATGTTCAATGGGAAGTCAGGAAAAGGAGCTCAGGACCAGATTTGCATTCCAGAAAGGTTACATTGACCCTGGTGTGCAGAATAAGTAGAAGGCAGATAGAACTAGAAGGAGGGAGATGAATTGGGAGTATGTAGCAATCCTTAGATAGTTAGAATTATTACCTGATTCTATGGATGCAGAAGCAGGGCTCAAGGAGGTATTGGACAGAAGCAGAGAAAATCAATTTGAAATTTCTGAAAACAAATACCAGCCAGGACTTCTTTTGTTTTTTCACTTTAAAAATTCTTTCCTGTTCAGATTCATATATATACATATATATTTTAATTTAAGGTTTATATTGTGGATTGAGTGAAAGTTTACAGGGCACATCATCAGTTTCACATTCAACAATTCATATAACTTGTTTCATTACA
>NW_006408519.1:63348042-63354674 GCF_000296735.1 Chrysochloris asiatica
GTTGAGCTTCTTGAATGCTTATCTTTTCACTTTTTGTGATGTTAGGAAAATTTTCTTCCAGAAGCTCTTCAACTATCTCCTCTGTGGGCTTTTGTGATTGTTCTTGTTCTGGAATGCCAATAATTTTTATGTTATTCCTTTTCATGTTATCCAACATGAATCTTAGGCCTTCTTTGGATTTTTTTATCCTATTTTGTATTTGTTCTTCTATCTTAGTTGTGTTGAGAGATTTATCTTCTAGCTCACTAGTTCTAGTTTCTATCTGTTCAATTCTATTCCTTTGCCCTTTCAATGTATTGTCCATTTCTGATATCTATTATTAATCATTTGGACCTCTTTCTGTAGGTTTTGAATTCTTTCCAATGCTGTATCTATCTTATTTGTCTGTTCCTGTAGCACTTTCCTGACTTCTTCCTTATTTTTGTCAACTGCATTCTATAGTGTTTTGATACCTTTTATAATCATTTTTAGGAATTCCTTCTCAGGTATTTCCAAAGCCTGCCCATCTTCCAGTATGGAGTGTAGGTCTCCTTCCACCTCATTTGCCTCAGTCACTTTATCTCATTTCTGGACATGTGCATATATGGTCATTTGCATCTCTTTTTTGGACATCTTCAGGGGTTATCTGTGGACTTAATACTTAGATGGGTATGCAGTGTGGTATTTTTTATGCTTTCTGAATGCCTCCAGGTAGATGTGATCAGGAAATGGGCTTCCCTTTTCACTCTTCTTCCTGAGAAGTTTCCAGATACCACCGTTGGTCATTTTGATGTAACTTAGGATTTAATTTTCTACCTATTTCCTCTTTGTCTGCTTGTCCCGCTCCACAATCCCCGTTCAGGCCTTTTTTTCTAGTTGTAAACAGTTCAGGGCTGGCTGTGGCCGTTTGGTTTTAATTGGAAACAGTCTCTTTAAATTTCAAGGAGATATGTGCGCATGCGTAGTAGAACCCTCCGAGGTTGGGGCTGGGGTGCCCAGTAGCTCAGGCACCCCTATAGTCACCGGAATGGAGGTGTGCAGACAACAAGGGACCAAAGAACAGATACCAAAAGTAAAGAATGTCCACACCTTTATCTCAGCGGTTCTGCCAGGCATCTGTGGCCGCTCCGATCCTTCCCCCACGTGGTCTCACCAAAATGGCGGTTCCTGGAGCAGCCGAGCGTCCAGGACTAGAAAGCAAAGGATTTCTTGTTTCTGCCACAAATTCCCTAGCTGTAAGCCTTCCAACCATCTAAGTATTCCTTTATATGTGGTTCAGAGTTCTGGGACCATCCCCTGAGGCTTCTTGGTCGGGTATTCTGTGTTGTTGCTGGTGGAACTCTGTACTACATGTCCACCCTTTCAGCCATCTTGTTTGTTCCCCAGCCAGGACTTTGATAGGGATTATACTGATTTTGCAGATTAATTTGGGTACCATTGATAATCTAATATTTAAGTCTGTTGATTCATGAACATGATTTCTTTCTATTTATTTGTTATTGCTCTTTTTAAATGCCATATTCATAGAGACCCTGTATAGAGTTTCCAAAACCAGCTGGTGGATTTGAACCGCTGACCTTGTAATTAGCAATCCAGTGCTCAATTTACAGCACCACACCAGGACTTCTTATATTTATTTTGATTGTTTTAAGTTTCTTTCAATGATGTTTTAGTTTTCAGAGTAAACGTTTTGTACTTCTCTACTCAAATGTATTCCTCAGTATTGTATTTATGATTGCTATTCCTAGGTACTGTTGAATAAGTTCTGACTCATAGTGATCCTTTTTTTCTCCGCTATGCATAGCAGAAAAGAAAAAGAGGAAGACCCCCAATGAGATGGATCAGCCAGGTGGCATCATTGATGGACTTGGGTGTGGCAGCGGTAGTGAGGTTGGCCCAGGATCGGACATTGTTTCGTTCTGCTGTGCATGGGGTCGCTATGAGTCGGTTCCGACTCGATGGCACCTGACAACAACAACAACAACATAGTGATCCTATGCACAACATAATGAAATATTGCCTGGTCCTGCGCCATACTCACAATTGTTGTTATGCTTGAGCCCATTGCTATTGCCACGGTGTCAGTCTATCTTATTTGGTCAGTCTTTCTCTTTTTCGCTGACCCTCCACTTTACCAAGCACAGTACCTTCTGGGGACTGGTTCCTCCTAATATAGGTCCAAAGTGTGAGAGACAGAGTCTCACCATCCTTGCTGCAATTAGTATTCTGGATGTAGCACTTTCAACATAGGCCTGTTTGTTCTTCTGGCACACCATGGTACTTTCAGTATTCTTTTCCAACACTATAGCTCAAATGCACCAGTTCTTCAATGTCTTCCTTATTCATTGTCCAATTTTCACATGCATATGAGGCAATTGAAAATACCATGGCTTAGCTCAGGCACATTTTAGTCCTGATAGTATTGCTCTTTAATACTTTAAGAGGTTGTGTGTAGTAGATTTACCTAGTCCAATAGGTCATTTGATTTCTTGACTACTGCTTCCATGAGTATTGATTGTGAGTCCAACCAAAATGAAATCTTTGACAACTTCAGTAGTTTCTCCACTTATCATGGTGATATTTAGTGGTCCATTTGTGAGAATTTTTGTTTTCTTCACATTGAGGTACAATCGATATCGAAGTATTTAAGTCCTCTATGCTTTTAAGGGACTCTGGTAGCATAGTGGTGATGAATTGGGCTGCTAATGTCAGGGTCAGCAGTTTGAAACTATGAGCTGTGGGAGAAAGATGAGGCTTTCTGCTCCCGTAAAGATTTACAGCCTCAGAAACCCTGTACGGGGTCGCTATGAGTTGGAACTGACTCCACAGCACATAATAACAATAACAACGATGCTTTTAGCAAGCAAGTTTGTGTCACCTGTATATCATAGGTTGTTAATGAGTCCTCCTTCAATCCTGATGCTATGATATTCTTCATATAACCCAGCTTCTCGGATTATTTGCTCAGCATAAAGATTGAGGAAGTATACTGAAATGATACAACCCTAGTGTAGACCATTCTTGTTCTAAACCATTTGGTATCCCTTTGCTTTGTTTGAATGACTGCTTCTTATACAGGTTCCTCATGAGCACTATCAAGTATTCTGGGATACCCATTTTTCCCAATGTCATCCATAGCTTGTCATGATCCTCATAGTTGAAAGCCTTTACATAGTTAATAAAGCACAAGTAAACATTTTTCTGGTATTCTCTGATTTTAGTCATTGGTCTTGCTAAAATCTATCCTGTGATCTCCAGCATGATTTCTGTTATCAAAGCCATATGTTCCAACTACTGATCCTTCCTCTTTGTTTCCAGTCACTACTTCCATTCCAATCACTACTTAGATATCAATACATCTTAATTACATGTTTGACCAATTTTAGATTGAAGAACTTGGTAGAATTCTTCAGTTTCATCATCACTGGTTTAAGTGTTTGAAGCATATATTTGAGCAATCGTGCTATTAACTTGTCTTTCTTGTAGGCATATAGATATAATCCTATCATAGACAGCATTGTGTGTCCAAAGTATGAGAGAGAAAGTCTCACCATCTGGCTTTTAACAAGAATTCTGACTGTAATTCTTCCAACACAGATTTGTTTCTTCTTATAACAGCCCATGGTACTTTTAATATTCCTCTCCAACACCACACCTCAAATGCATCAGTTCTTTCTGTGGTCTTTCTTATTTGATGTCCATCACCCACATGCATACAAAGATATTGAAAATACCAGGGGTTGGGTCAGGCACACTTTGGTCCCAAACTGACAGCTTTGTTTTTGAACACTTTGAAGAGGTCCTGTACAGCAGTTTTGCCCAATTCAGTACATCGTTTGATTTCTTGACTGATGATGCCTTGAGTGCTGATAGTGGATCCAAGCAAAATAAAGTCTTTGACAACTTCAATCTTTTATCCATTTGTCATGATGTTATTTATTGGTCCAGTGAGGATTTTTGCTTTATTTATATTCTGGTCCTATCTAAACTGAAGGCTGTGGACTTTGATCTTCACCAGTAAGTATTTTAAGTGCTGTTCACTTTCAGCAAGCAAGATTGCATCATCTGTATATCACAGGTTGTTAATGAGTCTTTCTCCAATCCTGATGCCACATTCTTGTTCATATAATTCAGCTTCTTGGGTTATTTGTTCACTGTACACCTTGAATAAGTATGTTGACAGAGTACAACCCTAGCCCACACCTTTCCTCATCTAAACCATTTAATATTCCCTTTTTATATTTGAGTGACTGCCTTTTGGTCTATGTTCCTCATTAGCACAGTTAAGTGTTCTGGGATACTCATTCCCTGAAGTATTGTCCATAGCTTGTTATGATCCACACAGTTGAAAGCCTTTGCACACTCAATAAAGCATCTGTTAATAATAGAATTGATCAAGCACTTAAACATGCTAGGTACTCTCCTATAACCTTTATTTATATTGTTGTTGTTGTTGATGTTATGTGCCGTGGAGTCGATTCCGACTCATAGCGACCCTGCACTGGGTTTCCAAGGCTGTAAATCTTTACGGGAGCATAACGCCTCATCTTTCTCCTGCAGAACTGCTGGTAGTTTCGAACTGCTGACCTTGAGGTTGGCAGCCCGACTTGTAACCACTACGCTACCAGAGCTCCTTGTATTAAATAATTTAATTATCATTACAACTTCAGATTGTAAAAGGTGACTCAATGAAATGTAGAAACCATCAAACAATATCATTAATATCACATGTAAGTAAAATTTTTTTGATAATACTTCAAAAACTATTGTATCAGTACATCAAAAGGGACTTGTCAGAAATTCAAGTCAGATTCAGAAGAGGATGTGGAATGAAAGATATCACTGCTGACGTCAGATGGATCTTGGCTGAGAGAACACCAGAAAGATGTTTACTTGTGTTTATTTACTGAGCAAAGGCATTTGAGTGTGAGGATTATAACAAATTACGGATAACAACATGAAGTCTGTATATTGCAGAACACTTAATTGTGCTCATGAGGAACCTATACATAGACCAAGAAATAGTTGTTAGAACAGAGTAAGGGGATGCTAAATGGTTTAAAATAAGGAAAAGTGTGTGCTAGTATTGTATCCTTTCACCATATTTGATTTGTAAATTGAGCAGATAATTTTAGAAGCTGGATTATATGAAAAGGAATGTGGTATCAGGATTGGAGAAAGACTCATTAACAATGTACAAAATGCAGATGATACAATTTTGCTTGCTGAAAGTGATAATAACTTTAATGCTTACTGATGAAGATAAAAGACTATAATTTTCAGTATGGATTGTACCTTAATATAAAGAAAGTGAAAGTTATTATAAATGGAGAAATGATTGAAGTTGTCAAATACTTCATTTTGCATGGATTCATAATCAACACACATGGAAGCAGCATCAAGAAATCAATTGACTTACTGTGTTAGTCAAACCTGCTACAAATAAACCTCTTTAAAGTGTTTAAATAGCAAAGATGTCAGCTTGAGGACCAAGTTGCGCCTGACCCAAGCCACGGTATTTTCAGTCGCCTCATTATTGTTCTTGTTAAGAGCTGTCAAGTTGTTTCGGACTGCTACTGACCCTATATAAGGTCTCTGAGGAGTGACTGTGGATTTGAACTGCCAACCTTGCAGTTAGCAGTCCAGTACTTATCTTACAGCACCACATTAGGACTCTGGTCGCCTCTTATGCTTGTAAAAGTTGTATAAAGACTAAAGAAGACCATAGGAGAACTGATGCATTTAAATTATGGTGTTGACAAAGGCTATTGAAAGTACCATGGACTTCCAGAACAATCTGTCTTGAAGGAAGTAAAGCCAGAACATTCCTTAGAGATGAGGATGACAACACACTGCATATGATTCTTTGGGCATGTTGTCAGGAGGTATCGGTCTGTGGAGAAGAACACCGTGCTTAGCAAAATGTCAAACACAATTGTGAGGATGGTACAGGACCAGACAGTGTTTCATTCTGTTGTGCATGGGTCACTATGAGCTGGAACTGACTAGATGACACCTAAGAACAATAGCAAAACCTTTGATTATTATACACATTTCACATTTGATGGAGCTAAACGAATTCTTTTACTCAAGATCACACAGATAGTAAAGAATAAAACCATGATTGTGGCCCAGGTAATCTGAATCCAGTGCCTATATTCTTAACCTAAACTTTAGTGTGTGGTTTATAGGCTTTACCAATATATATTTTCTGAGTAAATGAATGTTTTTTTTTTTATTTTGGAATTACCCTAAATGCTAGTAAAGGGAATAATTGCATATGGCTTCCTGCATTGGACATTGAATGGAAGCTAAGCTGGTAGATAAGTAGAAAAGATGAAATCATGGTTTTCTAGTAACTGATAAAATAATCTGTTCAGGGTGCCTTTCATATAGCATTTAGGAGCTTTCTTAAGTGCCACATTCAACCATAGTTACTCTGGAGCCTGCATATCTTGTAAATAGATGCTTTATTGTCTCTGTTTCTGTCTTGTCTCACACACCATTGCAATAACATTTAGTTGAAGAGCAGAGATGTCAGCTTGAGGACTAAGTTGCGCCTGACCCAAGCCATGGTATTTTCAATAACCTCATATGGATGCGAAAGCTGGACAGTGAATAAGGAAGATCGTAGAAGAATTGATGCCTTTGAG
>NW_006408519.1:63355559-63357556 GCF_000296735.1 Chrysochloris asiatica
TTTTAATTTCAGTATATTTATATAGCATTGTGTGGCGCTATAGAATAAGCACTGGACTGTTAATCAAAAAGTCAGTGGTTTGTACTTACCACCGCTCACCAGAAACCCTATACAGGGTCATTATGAGTTGGAACTGATTCAATGGCAGCTCACAACAACAACAATTGGCATCACAGATCAGCAATCAAGAGTAGAAAAGGTCCTTTTTGATTAAGTTGTTACATTTGCAACTTTTCTAACTTCCCTTTTTATAGTAAGGCTTTCTGCTCCCGTAAAGATTTATAGCCTCGGAAACCCTGTACAGGGTCTTTATGATTTGGAACCGACTTCACGGCAGCTCTGGTAGCGTAGTGGTTACGAATAGGGCTGCGAACCACGAAGTTAGCAGTTCGAAACTACCAGCCACTCCGTGGGAGAAAGATGAGGCTTTCTACTCCCGTAAGGATTTAAACCCTCGGAAACCCTGTACAGGGTCGCTATGGGTCGGAACCGACTCGACGGCACTTAACAACAACAACAACAACAATAACAAGACACTGAACTTACCCTCTTTAAACTGATTACCAAATTTACATGTCTATGTTCATATAACTTTACTCATAGTAAATATACAGCTATTAATGAAGTATTCAGCATGTGTACTTAGGTATGAATAGTTAGTTATACCATTCTAGTGCTCACTTTCTCTTTTCCCTTCTCCAGTGCCACTTCGAAAATTCAATGGAAGCTAGGAAATTAATTCAACATTTTATTTTTAAGCTGAAAAAATAATACCCCAAACTGCCTGTGGAGCTACATACCCTTCTCTTCGCTCATAGTTTCTGATCCATTGGCACCATTACTTGTCTTGTGATTGAGGACTTGTGATCGGTGGTGATGGTGTAGGTACTGGCACAGAAATGTAGCAGGAAGATAGAAACGTAAACATCATGGGAAGAAGAGGGGCAGGTGAGCTGGAGTGAAAAGAAGAGGAAGGTGAAAACCCTTGGATCATGGTACTCCTCATTAATAAGACCCTCTTTCTCTGACTCTGCTTCCTTTGGATAACCACCAGCCTGCTAACTACAAGGTCCACAGCTCAAACCATCCAGATGCTTTGTTGGAGAAAAAAGAGCCTTTCTGCTCATGTAAAGATTTACAGCCTTGGAAACTCTATACAGAGTCACTGTGAGTCAGAATTGACTCGATGGCATTGGATTTGTTTTCTCAGTATCTCCCTTTTAAATAATCTCTCATCCAACTTCCAGTCCTGATGATTTTAATTTCTTTCACTAGCTCTCGGTTTATAGATCACTATTAAACAACACTTTTTAAGCATTGGGTCTCATAAACCTTTATCCTCCATGAGTAGGTCAAGTTCATCAAATTGTAGTAATTTACCCTCATTTCTTTTATCAAAAAAAAATTTTTTTTTTTAATCTTCCTCTAGTCAATTTCAGATTATTAAGCCATTGAAGCTAGGTCAAATGGGTATTATCTGAAAGTTTGAGCATTCTTGTGCATCTCCCCTCACTTCATATCAGCTGGATACTTCAATAAAAGCTCTAGCCCTCCATGGCTATGTCCTTGTCCATGGGCTCAGGAATCTCCAGATGTCACCACACTTTGGACCAACCAGCTCTTCCTCTTCTCTCTCTTAGCTCCAGGTCAATGGGAATCTATGGAACGTTGTTGAACTCATCCCATTTCTTCACTGCTGCCTTTCCCCCTCTTCCACTCCCCAGTAGACCAATGTGGTTGCCAGCAAGCTCACATGCCTGCTCATGTGTTCCCTTTGAGTTTCAGTCTTAGAGGGAAGTTTGTCCTGAAGGGATTTGATGGCTTCCCATATAAATACACTTTTTGGTTTTTTATCCCTTAAATGTTTTATTGTGAATTATGTGATAGTTTACATGGGAGAACATTAGTTTTACATTCATTCTATCGTATATTGTCTCATTGCCATGCTTACAATCCCCTCCATGCAATCCTTCCCCTGTACCCCCCAGGTCTTCAGC
>NW_006408519.1:63362050-63365114 GCF_000296735.1 Chrysochloris asiatica
TGAGCGTCCCAAACCAGGAAGCAATGGATTTCTTGCTTCTGACACAAACTCCCCAGCTGTAAGTCTTCCAACCTTCTAAATATTCCTTTATATGTGGTTCAGAGTACTGAGATCATTCCCTGAGCCTTCTTTGCCTTGTATTCTGTGTTGTTCTCGGCAGAGCTCATCACTACACTTCCACCCGATCCGCCGTCTTTTTCTGGAAGTTCTTAAAATACGCTTTTAAAGTGTAGTCAGCAAATTTGGGGCTGCCACAACATATTCATTCATGTACCCATCCATCAGTGTTGTATCTTTTCACCATACTTATTTAATCTGTGTGCTAAACAAATAAAGAAGCTAGGCTTTAGGAAGAAGAACGCAGCATCAGGATTTGAGGAAGGGTCATTACAACCTGTCATATTCAGATGGCACACCTTTGCTGAAAGTGAAGATGACTTGAAGCATTTATTGTTGAAGATCTAAGAATACAGCCATCAGTATGAATTACTTTGGGCATGATGGATTGACACAGTGGCTGCAACAATTGACTCAAACATAGAAACAATTGTGAGGATGGCACAGGATCCGACAGCGTCTCATTCCGCTGTTCACAGGGTCACAATGAGTTGGATCTAACCTAAAAACACGTAACGACAATAACAATGATCCTTATTACTTGTTTCCTTAAGTTATGTTATTTGTACATATATCTTAATACCACTTTCCCCAACACATAAACTCTGGCTGCCTGCCTATTTTATTCAGGGAAGAATCTGTATTTAATCTGATTAATCTTTCCAGCTCCCATACCTGGTCTGAATTCCTGACACATAGTCCAAACCAAACCCATGGCCACTGACTGCATCAATTCCAATTCATAGCGATCCTATGTTGTTGTTGTTATGTGCCATGGAGTTGGTTCTGACTCATAGCGACCCTGTACAGGGTTTCAGAGGCTGTAAATCTTTACGGGAGCAGAATGCCTCATCTTTCTCCCATGGAATGGCTGGTAGATTTGAACTGCTGACCCTGAGGTTCACAGCCCAGTTCGTAACCACTACACTACCAGAGCTTCTAGTGATCCTATAGGACAGAGTAAAGCTGTTTCATAGAGTTTTCTCAGCTATAATCCTTCAGGAAAGCAGATAACCTCATCTTTTTTCCATGGAGCAGCTGGTAGGTTTTAACTACTGACCTTTCTGTTACCTGCTCTATGCTTAACCCTTTCTGCCACAGGTATCCTTTAGCTCATAGTATATTCTCAATGGCGTCCTGGTGTGGCATTGTGGGTTAATGTACCAGACTGCAAAGTGGTTTGAACTGCAAGGTTGGTGGTTCAAGCTCACCAGCTGCTCCTTGGAACCCCTATACAGGGTCGCTATGGGTCAGAATCAACGGCACTTAACAACAACAAAAATATTCGCAATTTGGTTTTTATGAAATGAAAAATTATGAATTCACACTAGCTTAAGTAATAGAATAATGTAATGTGTGTTGTTATTGAATTGTTCTGGGTAACACAGGTTATGGTGAAGGCCAGATTAGGTAATTAGAGCAAAAGTGCTTTAAAATGGGAGATGTCCAGTGGGCTTTTTGATTAATGTAATGGTGGGTTCAGTCTTGGAGCTTCAATAGATCTGTGGGGAAGACAAGAAGATGCTTAATTCTTGGTCTTTGACCTTTAGTGTGGGCTGGTTTTCTAGGAATAAAGATATGGTTGTAATCATAAAATAAAGATAGCATTAGATTTTAGGAAGAGCTAGTTAGTCCTTCTATTTGTCTCTTGCTACTCTTTCTTGTTCGTAAAAGTTAAAATAGGCTAGAAAAGAGTATCTGCTAATACGTTTTCTTCAAAAACAATTTCTCACACAAGTAATGCATCTTACATTATAAAACTAATAACACTATAAAATTTAGAAATAGAAATATATGCAAAAATAAAAGTACACTCCACCTACTACTACTAGCAAATTTTCATTTCCAGAGCTAACATTCTCTCCCTTTGAATCTATCAGTCTAGTCTGTTTCTTTCTTTCTGTCTTTCTACATGAGTGAGCATTTGTATTATTCTATTTTACTTTTACTCTTAAAAATATATCTTTGGGATATTACTATGTATCTATATAAAGATTTACCACACTTTTATTTTGCTACATACAGTTCTATGATAATTGGAACATTGTATTATTTTGAAATATTTCCCTATTCATGGACAATAGGCTGTGTCCATGTTTTCTTGTTGTTACAGTTGTTTATAATGCTGTAGGGGCATAATTGTGGACCACAAAGATTTCTATAGATGGCTTCATAGAAGTGAACTAATATGTGTTGTTGTTGTTAAGTGCTATAGAGTCAGTTCCTACTCATAGTGAACCTGAATAGGGTTTCCGAGGAGCAGCTGGTGGGTTTGAATTGCCAGCCTTGTGGTTTGCAGTCCAGTGCTGATACTACAGCACCACACCAGGAGTCCATGAATTAATGTATAAGATATGCTTGCTTAAAATTTGGGTGGATGCTTGAAAATTATGATCTAAAATAGCTGGATGAATATTTTTGTTTGTATGTTAAGTGCTGAGCGTGTGTGCTGCACTGGAAGTCCTATATGAATATGTTGTTGTTGTTGTTATGTGCTGTGGAGTTGGTTCCGACTCATAGTGACCCTGTACAGGGTTTCCGAGGCTGTAAATCTTTACGAGAGCAGAACGCCTCATCTTTCTCACACGGAACAGCTGGTATACTCCTCCCCAAATGTTCCCAAATCCTTGTCAATAATTAAAGTGATATACCTGAAAAAATTGTAGACCTGGAATAATTGTATCATGGTAGGCAAAAGAATGACTATCCTTCAACAAAGGAAGGCTTTTGGATTCATACATCTGGTTTAAAATTCTGTGTGTTGTTGTTAAGTGCCGTCGAGTCAATGCTGACTCATAGTGACCCTGTGTGTGATCTTGGGTAAATTGCTTGTCTTCTTTCAGTCTATCATGTTTATTTTTCATCCATAAAATACGGTAATGGTAATGACCTTTCAGGATTGTTGCAAAGAGTAAATGAAGTTACTATATATATATAAAATATACAT
>NW_006408519.1:63365214-63366204 GCF_000296735.1 Chrysochloris asiatica
ACTATCTATCTATATCTATCTATCTATCTATCTATCTATCTATCTATCTATCTATCTATCTATCTATCTATCTATACCAGTTGCTGTGGTTTATATATGGTAATGAGGTGGCCCATGCATGTGTGAGAGGTGCTGTGCTCCATAGGGTTTTTAATGATTGTGATATTTTAGAAGGCCTTTCTTCCAAGATGCCTCTGGGTGAACTTGAATTGCCAACCATTTGTTATGGCTGAGTGCTTGACTTTTTGTGCCATCCAGGGACACTATGTATGTATTTGTTGTTGCCATTAATTGCCGTTCAGTCAGTTCTGACTCAGCAACCCTATATAGGGTTTCTGAGGAACCACCGACCTTGCAGTCCATCGCATTAACCCACAGTGCCACACCTATATATGTTGTTGTAGTTAAGTGATGCTGAGTCGATTCTGACTCATAATGACCCTGTATAGGGTTTCCAAGGAGTGGCTATGGGTTTGAACCACCAATCTTGTGGCTCAAACTGACCTTGCAGTCTAGTGCATTATCCTGCAGACTCCCATCTACGTATTTGTTGTTATGTACCGTGGAGTCGGTTCTGACACATAGTGACCCTGTACAGGGTTTCCGAGGATGTAAATCTTTACGGTGGCAGAAAGCCTCATCTTTCTCCTGCGGAACAGCTGGTAGTTTCCAACTGCTGACCTTGAGGTTCATAGCCCAAGTTGTAACCACTATGCTACCAGATCGTGCTTGGTAAATTCTTGGACTTTAGTAAATTATAGCTAAATTATTTTTCATGTCTTTCCTCATAATGTCTTATAGTACTTTGAAGCATAAAACTGTAAGTATGAGAGGGTACAAAAAGCTCATGGGAAAATTCCATTATATTTCTATTCTATTTTTCTATGTACTTTTTGAAGCCCCTAAAATATTTTGGCCTGTAAACAGCTTATTACAAAGTCCAATTAATATTACTAAATTTTCAAAATAGTACTATTTTCTTTTGAAAAT
>NW_006408519.1:63366554-63376066 GCF_000296735.1 Chrysochloris asiatica
GAAAATACCAGTTGTTCCGCGGGAAAAAGATGAGGCTTTCTGCTCCCGTAAAGATTTACAGCCTCGGAAACCCTGTATAGGGTCGCTATGTTGGAATCGACTCCACGGCACATAACAACAACAACCATATATCTATGGTATGAATCGGGTTGCGAATTGCAAGGTCTGCAGTTTGAAACTACCAGCTGTTCGGCGGGAGAAAGATGAGGCTTTCTGCTCCCGTAAAGATTTACAGCCTCGGAAATCCTGTACAGGGTCGCTATGAGTCGGAACCGACTCTACGGCACGTAACAACAACTATATATATATTTGTGTGTGTACCTTTAAATATATAGATTTGGAGTCCTGGTGTGGCGCTGTGGGCTATAGCCGTTTGAACTTCAAGGTTGATGTTTCAAGCTCACCAGCTGCTCCTTGGAAACTCCATACAGGGTTGCTATGGGTCGGAATCGACTCGATGGCACATAACAACAACTACATATATGTATTTGGTAAAATGTTCTTTGAATTTATTTATATTAGAGATTCCTACATCTGAGATGGGTAGTCAAGTTTCATTTGCTCATGTAGTAGCAATCATTATGTTTCTTCTTGTTAAGTATCTTTGAGTTGGTTCACATTCACAGAGACTCTTTATAAGGGTTCTGCTATTTATCCACCAACCTGCAGGAGAAGCAGTCTAGTGCTTATCCTACAGTGCCATTCCATGTTTCTTGTTATGTCACTTAATAATTTGAATCTTGCAAAATTTATTTTAACACTGCTATGTTATATTATTCTGTAGAAAAGCTATAGTTTCTGTATACTTTAATTTTCATAGCTCACATACTGTGTTCAAGAAATTAAAAGAAGTTGGTGTTTCTCCCTATTATTGTAAAATATTCCCAAGAAAAAGATAAAGAACAGCATTAAAGCATCACAATTTTATTGCACCCTAGATGTGTTTTCAGAAGTTGCTTGGGTTGAAGAAAATTATTTGGTATATAATGAGTTTTAGAAGAAATGACGAGAATGAAAGTATTGGAAAATGAAGCTTGTCTCTTAATTGAAAGATACTCTGATTGTTTCAGTCCATCCTAAATAAAATTATTATGACAGTGGTTTTAGGCAATGGTTTCAGGCAAAGAGAAATTATTCTTTGACAATAATGAGTTGATTACATAACCTGAAAAAAAGATATAAATATGAAACCCCCTACAAACCTTTAGATTTATTTATACTGAAATAAATGATTTAAAAGTACAAAATATTTTTGTTGTTGTTTGTTTGCAGAATTCATTTTCCCCTCAAAATAATATGCACATATTAAATGAAAGGTATCTGATTTCTTATTGTAATTATCATTCATGCCGCCTTGAGATATAAATACCTAGTGAAAGGAAGGGAGAGTTTAAATATTATTTTATGTAAATAAAATGCTTGGGACCTTATTTGACTTACTGTAATAGATGCTTTAAGAAATTCCTTTAACTTCTTAGTTGAGCTGAATATAACTGAAATGTTTATCATTATAATTTATATTTTTATGTTCTATATACAAACTCACACGCAAGCCCACAACATAGTATTTATGCTTACACAAAGAAACATAATGGATTTACTTTTCTCACTTGCCATCTGGGATAAAGATTCCTTTAAATGTTTATTTTTTATCTAAAATGAAAGTGATCTCTCCAAACTACCATACTTTCTAGATTTTTAATAATGTGAGATAGTACCTGATTTTAAGCTAAAAAATAAGCACTAATTGTCCAAATCCAGATGTTAGAAATGATTACTAAAACTTTCAATCACTTTTCTTTTCTCATTTAGCAGTACATGGGCCATGCAAATCATTATTCAGATTTAGCTTTTTTTAAAACTCTTGGAGTCTTGCTTGTGATTTTTGTATTGTGGAGACTGGAAAATGTATTAAAACAATATAATAATACTGATTATCTGTCTGTCCATCTAGTGTTTATCTATTCTACCTGTTTATCCATCTGTCTCTCACTAATCTAGCTACAGTGTGTATACTGTGCTTTCTGATCTTCGCCTACTGAATATGTTTACTTCTGTGTATATATTATCAGTTAATTTTTCCCAATTTTGTTTCAACATTTAGAATTTGATTTAGAGACATTTAGGATCAAAATCTCATGAACCCTACTAGAAGAGATCTAGCCCAACTACCCATCTGATAGCTTTATATCCTTGACATTTTTGACAAGAGTTGTCAGTGTGCCTGAATTTCTACTTATGAAACTGTCTATCACTCTTTAGTCTATTCTAGTGTGCTGGTGTGGTGCTGTGGGTTAATGTGCCAGACTGCAAAGCCATTTGAACTGCAAGGTCGGTAGTTCAAGATCACCAGCTGCCTCTCAGAAACCCTATACAGGGTCGCTATGGGTTGGAACTGACTCAACGGCACTTAACAACAACAACAAGTGTGCCTGCAATTGTTTGAACATTTCTGTCTTGAGTTAAATCTGACCCATTGGGCCTGATTCTACTAATAAATAGCAGAGTTAATTTTTCTTGTAAGTTTGAGCTCATTTGATAACTATACTCCTCTTTACTCCAACCTCTTCAATCTAATTCTCTCCTTTAGGCTTCCATATTTGGGTTTGTGACTTTGGTTTAGGTATGTATTTCTAAACATGAAGTGTTTATAAGTCTCACTTCTACCGGTAACTGTCATCTGTATTGGGTTGTTAATCTTATTCCCAATAAGTGTTGGTTGGAAACAATTTCTGAACATATCACATATGTTCATACCCATTAGCAAAGTAGGGGTAACAATAAAATGAATTTGAGTTTATAAACCAGTGCAATTAAAACAGCCTTAGAGGTTTAATTCTGATTCCTTCTGTATGCTAATTACAAGGATAAATCTTTCTAAAATAGCTTTTCTCAAACCAGTTTCCCCAGATCCTTCATTAATTCCACACTGTTTAAAGAACAAAGTACAAAAACTGTATATCACTGTGTGTTCTTTAACCCATCTTGCCATCTTTACCACTGAAAGATGAATCTGCTCTTTAGTCTATTATAGACTATGAATTGTAGGGGAACTGAACTGCCTATATTTAATCCTTGCTTTGCTACTTACCTACTGTGCATTTTGAGTAAATTATTGTGACTCTCTGTAGCTCCCTGTAAATGGACTCATAATAGTATTTATTACAAGGACTAAAAATGTTATTACATGTAAAACCACAGAAAATTGTTTACGGTACATATTAAGTATTCAATATATAATCATATTAGCAAAAAAAAACAAACAAAACACATGTGCTTTGTTTGTTTTTACATGAAACAGGCTGTTCTGGATTATCTACAACACAATAGATCATTCTAATTCTTATTTACTATTGAGCCTTATTGAATAAAGTAAGAGGGGGTTAAGTCTGGGAATTCCTAACTGCTTCCAAAATCTGTGTCCACTGCATAGTAACTTAGACTCTTATTTCTTGACTGTTTTCAACCTGTTCCCTCAAGAAAGACAGCTCAGAACCCACCTTTTAAATCGTTCCAAAAATCTCTAACCTCTAATGCATCAAAATCCCCCACCCAGGAAGACACAAAATGTTCTTTACACCCAAATAGTCTCCACTTCCTTTCCTGGTTTACCAATTTTTATAGAAAATGCATCCTCCTGCCTGCCCCACTCCCTCCTCCAATGAATGCCACCACTGTCCTCAAAGATATGTTCTGGTTCTGTTCCTAGGTGGCTCTGTAGTATAAGCACTGTGCTGTGAACCACAGGGTCAGCAGTTTGAGCCCACCAGTTGCTCCATGGGAGAAATGTGCTCCTGCAGAGATTTATAGCTTCAGAAAGCCTATACAAGGTTGCTACAAGTCAGAACTGACTTGATGGCACTTAACAACAACAACGTTTATAGAAAGGATCCTTGGTAATGTAATGGTTTCTGAATTGGGCTGCTAACTGCAAGCTCAGCAGTTCAAATATACCAGCCACTCCACAGCAGAAAGATGAGGCTTTCTGCTCCTGTAAAGATTTGCAGCATCAGAAACCTTATACAAGGTTGCTACAAACCAGAACCAATTTGACAGCACTTAACACCAGCAGCAACAACCACAACAAGGATTTAAATGGGATTAAGGATGCCCCCACTTTACTAGATGGTGTGACTCATACAACCACCCACAGTTTCCTTGGAGATAAGCATGCATATTACTTGCTCTGAATCTTGCATCTGGCTCAGCTCGATTTGACCTCCAGTTTGTGGGACTTGTGGCCTATCACTTTACCTGAATTACCAGCCTCTATGGCCTTTTGTCTGGTTTGCTGATTTGGGTTCCTCAGCCCCTAGCAACCTCATAGGTGAGGAGAATCCTCCAGACTGACATCTATCTGAAATACAGACTTGGGCCTTTCCATCCTTCATGACCATGAGAACCATTTCCTTGGCAGTTCTGTTGCAGCAATTGTAGAACCCTGGGATGTAAGGGAGAATACTCAGGGAAGGAGTGCTGGTTGCTATCAGGGATTATGGAGTGGCAGAGCATCTTGGAAAAGTTGGACGTTTGGGGTATCTTTAACCTCCACTTCATAAGGATCAGCCTCATGTTGACCCTTCTAAAAGCAATTATTCTTTCACTAATGTTAGTATATGTATTTCCTATACCTGGGGTATTTAGCTTTATTCATTACCACCTTTTACACTGTATATGTTGTTAAGTATAGCCGAGTCGGTTCCGAATCACAGCGACCCTATACAGGAGCAGCTGGTGAATTTGAACTGATTCTATAGTGCCACACCAGGAGTTAGTTATAGATAAATAATATCAATTTTCTTTTTATCTTATATAAATATCTACTACTTGGTAAATTGTCTTTTCACAGTGATATCTCATCCTCTTAATTAGATTGTATGCTCCTTGGGAGTAAGTGTTCCTTTTGCCTGGCAGAATTCCTGACACAGAGATGGTGTCCAACAACAGCCTGTGGTTGACGAACGGTAAGTAATAAGGTAATACAAAGCACTCGTAGTTTGTGAAATACCTATTCCTTCCTCTGCTTTAGATAGTAGTTTGCCTGTAGAACAACTTTCTATGAATCTCTGGGCCCCCTTGGCAGGTCCATGTTGCCTACCCAGCGTGTGCCCCATCTGCACATGCTACTTGCATTATAATGTGGCTTCCTACCTGGGGCAAGTGGGTGCTGTTTTCTTGTTATCAAGTACAAAATAAGGGTTTGTCTGAGAAGTGAAATCCACAAGAGTTGGGAACCACAGGTGACAGAATAGCGTTGGATACACCATAGTGATTTTTCTTAGGAATTTCCCCAGCCACATATATCTTTTTCTGAACATATCTGTTAGTAGCGCTCCAGTGATCTGCTATGGTAACTCTTCAGTTGTTTAATACAGAAATACTTTTCTCAAGTGTAAATGTTCCTCTTTTCAACTCTAATAGTGTTCACATAATAATATATCTTTGTCAACCGACATTTTCTGTGTGTGCTCCATTGGTTATCAAACATGACACGAAACAAGGAAGGTCTTACTCTTTTATCAGTGCAATGTTTCTTTCTATCATTCATGCTGACCTGGTGTCAGCAGCTATTTCACTAGGCACCATCATCAGCACTTACAGTTAACCACAGAGATGTAGTCTCAGATTTTGACCTTTGTTCTATACACCAAAAACAAACGCAAAGCAAATAGAAGGATGATTTATTCTTGCAGAAAATTTTGGAAATAGTCAGGAAAGGTGACACTAAATGAAAAATTCTGTCACTCATAATTTAGTAGCTTGAAGGTGATTTTAAAAGTAAATAACCATGTTAATTAAGTACATTGTAGTATCTCAAGCAATTGTAGATCTATTATTTTTCTTGTTTTATTTACTGATATATACTTTTAATGCTTTGCATTTTTACTGTGCATTATATTTTCTTCCAGGTTTGTGAAATAGGTAATTAAATCACAACTCTATCATCTTTGGTAGTAGGTCGATGATATTATTTATCTTGTATTTTCTGTAAGGCACACTAAACTCAAGGAGATTATATTTGCAAAAATAGAATTGTGTTTGAGAAACTTAAACAAATTTTTTTATCTTTGAGGGGGCCAAATACTACCTCTCTTCTTCAAAGAACAAGGCAGATGGAAGCACAAATAATATCTTCATTCCTGTTAAAGCTAATATTTCCGAATGTGGCCTATTTTAGCAGGCAAATGTGTTTCTTAGTATTGAATTCTGAAAGTAGACAGATTTTCTCATCAAGTCATAGTTGTTTGGAGCAAGGCTACCCCTGACTTTACAAGCCAAGGGACACTTTCCCACCAGTATATTTTGTATTTCTCCTTGTACTATTGAACTATACCTGGAGTGAATGGTATAAGCCTAGAATCTGTAAGTGCAGTGTAGCATGTGTAAAACATCAACGTTTATGTTGTTAAGTGTTGTCAAGCTGATTTCAACTCTTAGCCACCATGTATAGGGTTTCTGAGGAGAGGCTGGTGGGTTTGAACCTCTGGCCTTGTAGTTAGCATGTGCTAAATCCCTTAGCATATTAGCAACAAATCTTATCTGCCTCCTAAAGGAGCTCTGGTAGCGTAGTGGTTACGAATCGGGCTGCGAACCTGAAGGTCAGTGGTTCGAAACTACCAGCAGCTCCGCGGGAGACAGATGAGGCATTCTGCTCCTGTAAAGATTTACACCCTCGGAAACCTTGTACAGGGTCGCTATGGGTCGGAACCGACTTGACGGCACTTAACAACAACAACAACAACAATGTCTGATATAGGAGCTCTGATAGTGTAGTGGTTATGAATTGGGCTGCTAACCTCAAGGTTGGCAGTTCAAAACTACCAGCTGTTCAGTGGGAGAAAGATGAGGCTTTCTGCTCCCGTAAAGATTTACAGCCTCGGAAACCCTGTGCAGGCAGGGTCACTATGAGTTGGAACCGACTCCGTGATACTTAACAACAACAACAATATCTAATATGTATGTATGTGAAAAGAATATTTCCTAGAGTTGAATCTTTGCCTCAGCCATATCAACTTAAGAAGCTGCACCTGTGTGTCTGTGTGGGTCAAGATAAACCATCTGTATCCTGCTCCCCTAGCCTGTCTATAGTCTGCTATATGTGATAAAGCTTGTAACCCTATGCCCCTTGTGGCTACTGTCTGGTTTAGTCCTGGTGTATGCAGCACTGCCTCCAAAGAAAGCTACTTGTACAATCTCTATAAACTGTAGTCGCCGCCAAGTTAGAAAATACCACGGGTGGCACTGTAGAATAAGCCCTCAACCACAAGATCGGTTTGAACTGCACAGTTCTGATTCATAGTGACCCTGCATAGGGTTTATGAAGAGTTGTTGGTGAGTTTGAACTGCTGACCTTGATATTAGCAGTCCAGTGCTTGTCCTATAGCACCATACCATGGTCACAGTCAAAACTGAAGCCATATATTACAGCTACCCCAGAAGTCATACTCCAGAAGTATCTATCTATCATGATAAATTGAGAAAAGAATGAAGTTCTTTTCAAAGACTTCATTTCACTTTTATCCACTACCAACACTCATGGAATCAGCAGTCAAGAAATTAAACAATGTATTGCATTATGCAAACTGCTGCACAAGACCTTTTTAAAGTATTCAAGAGCAAGATGTCCATTTGAGAACTAAGATGTGCCTGACCCAAGTCAGGGTATTTTCAGTAGTCTCATAGTCATTTGAAAGTTTGACAATGAATAAAGAAGACTGTAGAAGAGTTGACACATTTGTGTTATGTTGTTAGAGTAGAATATTAAAAGTATTATGGGCTACCAGAAGAACAAACAAATCTGTGATAGAAGAGATGCAGCCAGAGTGCTCCTTAGCATCCAATGCCAGGATGTTGAGACTTTGTCTTTCATACTTCAGACATATTATCAGGTGGAACCAGTCCCTGGAGAAGGACATTATGCTTGGTAAAGTGAAGGGTCAGCGAAAAGCAGTAAGACATATATTGAGGTGGATTTTCACAGTGGCAGAGCAATGGGTTCAAGCATAGCAATGATGGTGAAAATTGCACAGGACTGGGCATGTTGCAGTCTGTAGAAGGTTGCTATGAGTTGGAGCAAACTTGATGGCACAATGAACAACAGCAGCAATGATCACATGGAACAGAGTAGAATTGCGTTCTAGGCTTTCCTAGGCTTGAATCTTTAGGATAAGCATGGAATTGCTAACTGAAAAATTGGCTGTTCAAACCCACCAAATGCTCCTTGGAAGCTCCATAGGATCACTATGCGATGGAACTGACTTGATGACACTTAACAACAACAGCAATCTTTATAAATGGCAGCGTTAACTTATTATGACCTATATTTGAGAAAGACATTTACTGAAATTGTATATATGTGTATACATATTCCAAATTATTATTTCCTTGTTGTCTCTTGTTGTTAAATGCTGTTGAGTTAGTTCCACCTTACAACGGCTTTGTATGTGATTTCTGAGGAATGACTGGTGAGTTTGAACTGCAGACCTTGTGATTAGCAGTCCCGTGCTTATCCTACAATATTACATCAGGACCCCATTGCTTCCTTGCTTCTTGTTGTTGTTAAGTGTCGTTGAGTCAGTTCTGACTCATAACAACCCTGTACAGGATTTCTGAAGAGCAGCTGGTGAGCTTGAACTGCCGACCTTGCAGTTCAAACAGCTTTGTGATCTGGCGCATTAATCTACAGCACCACACCAGGACTCCTGTTTTCTTACTAATGGATATTTTAAAAATATGTCTCAAGGAGACTGGCATATGAAAAACAGTACCGAGTTTAAAATGGTGCTTCAGATCACCTGGAAATAATTAAACAAACCAGGGAACTTATGGAGTCCTGTTGTTGCACTGTAGAATAAGCACTGGACAGCAAACCGCAAGGTTGGTGGTTCAGACCCACCAGCTATTCCTCAGAAACACTACACAGAGTCGCTATGAGTTGGAATTGACTTGTTAGCACTTAACAACAGTAACAACAACAACAACAACAACAGGGAACTTATAGAAGTCTAGGTGGTGCTGTGGGATATGCACTCAACTTATTTTACCAAGGTTGGCAGTTCTAACCAACCAGCTGCTTCAAAGGATGAAGATGAGGCTTTCTGCTCCTATAAAGATTTACAGCCTCTGAAACCGTACAGGTGTACAGTGAATTGGAATCAACTCAATGGCAGTAGCTGCTTTTTTTTTTTTTTTTAAGTGAATTTATATGAAGGAAATCAATGAAAATCAAGCAAATGAAATACTATTACTCTAAGTTTTTTCTTTCAAATAACAGGTTAGAACCCTGTCTAGAATCAGATGTCTGTGAAAGACATGATACTATTGACTTGCCAAAAGATTAGAAAACATATTTTACTTTAGGTTACTTTATTTAATCTTCTCACTTTTGTAGGGTTTTAAGTGGAGGGACCAGTTTCTGGAGAAGGATATCATGTTTGGTAAGGTGGAGGGTCAGAGAAAAAGAGGAAGACCCCTAACGAGATGGATTGGCAAAGTGGCAGCATCAA
This sequence comes from Chrysochloris asiatica, assembly GCF_000296735.1. Lineage (NCBI taxonomy): Eukaryota > Metazoa > Chordata > Mammalia > Afrosoricida > Chrysochloridae > Chrysochloris > Chrysochloris asiatica. Next base: position 63,376,061 of record NW_006408519.1, read on the forward strand.
TGGGCT
>NW_006408519.1:63379986-63381437 GCF_000296735.1 Chrysochloris asiatica
ACCATCCCCTGAACCTGCTTGGGCTGGTATTCTGTGTTGTTGCTGATGGAGATCCTCACTGCTCTTCTACCTGATCCACCATCTTGTTTGTTCCTCAGTCCAATATATTTTTAATATTCTTCTTCAACTCCATAATTAGAATGCATTGCTTCTACAACAGTCTTCCTTATTCATTTCAAACTTTCACATGAATATGAGGTCTTTGAAAATACCAGGGCACACCTTAGTCTTCAAGCTGAATATCATAGTTCTTTAACAATTTAAATGGGTCTTTTGCAGCAGATTCGTCTAGCGCAATATGTCATCTGATTTTTTGACTACTGCTTTCATGATTTCTACATCATTGAATAATTTCCTTATAGAATTCTTCAATATTGCAAGTGGAAGCTTGAAATTTTTATTCAGCTTTTTCCATTTGAGAAATGCTGAACATGTTCTTCCTTTTTGGTTTTCTAACTCCAGGCCTTTGCACATTTCATTGTAATAGTTTACTTTGTCTCTCAAGCTGCTCTTTGAAGATTTCTGTTCATCCCTTCCATTTCCTCTTTAGCTTCTTTTTGTCCAAAAGGAAGTTTCAGATAACTTTCAAAACTAGGCCGAACCCTGTTGGTCTTCATGTTCACAATTAGCTAACTATAACTAGAACTTTGCCCTTGGTAATGAAATTATACTGCAATCATTAGTCCTTGAAAATCTTCAAGGATTTTATAGAAATAATCCAGAGTCAGTGATGTAATAATATTGTGCTTGGAACCACTTGAGAAAAATCAAGCTTAGTCTCTCACTTTAAGCACTTTATCCCCCAAGTTACAACGAAGAGTCATTCAAATTTATAGTTATGTCAAAAGAGGTGCATGTAGTTCTTATTTAACCTTTTCAGCAATTTACAGATGCAAGTGCAGCAAGTCAAGGTGACTGTGAAGACTAATTTGTTGTCACTACGGATTGGTTCAGTTGTTTCAAAGTAAGGGCTGATTTACTTAACATTAAAGGACAAGTATGAGATGTCTGTAAATTGGACATTTGTAAGTCAGGGACTACCAGTAGATTAGTTTGAGATTTGGAATTGTATTGTTGTTAAGAACATAGACTCTAGTACTAGGGTGCCTCAGTTCAAATCCCTCTTCTGTCACTTCTGTCCTTGGGTAAGTTTCTTTTCTCTCCCTCCAGTTCCCCAAGTCTTAATTGGTGATTATGAAAATTGCTACCTCATGGCTTTGAGAGAATTAAATGAGTTAGTATAGGTAAAACACTTCATGGCTGGCACATAGTAAAGCATTGCATGTGTTAGCTGTTATATGGCAGGTTAGTTTGCCTCTAAGTCTCATTTCTTTTATCTGCAATACATTTTGGGTTTAATGAGCTGAAGTGAAAATATAAATAATACAGAAAATGCCTCCTTCCAGTATTTGTTTGTACCCTTCATACCTGTCTGTGTGTGTGTGCATGCA
>NW_006408519.1:63384326-63388910 GCF_000296735.1 Chrysochloris asiatica
TTCCTTTGCCCTTTCACTGTATTGTCCATTTCTGATATTCTGTTATTAATCTTTTGTACCTCATTCTGTCTATAGGTTTTGTATTGTTTCCAATGCTGTATCTATCTTATTTGATCGTTCCTGTAGCACTTTCCTGACTTCTTCCTTATTTTTCTCAACTGCATTGTATAGTTTTTTGATACATTTTATAATCATTTTTCTGAATTCCTTCCCTGGTATTTTCAAAGCCTGCCCATCTTCCAGTATGGAGTGTAGGTCTACTTCCAGCTCATTTGCCTCAGTCACTTTATTTCATTTCTGGGCATGTGCAGATATGGTCATCTGGTTCTGGTTTTTTGGGCATATTCAGGGGTTATCTGTGGCGTTAATACTCAGATGGGTATGTATTTTGGTATTTTTTATGCTTTCTGATTGCCTCCAGGTAGATGTGATCAGGAAAAGGGCTTCCCTTTTCACTCTTTTTCTTGAGAAATTTCAAGATGCCACTGTTGGTCATTTTAACGTAACTTAGGATTTAATTTTCGGTCTATTTCCTTTTTTGTCTGCTTGTCCTGCTCCATAATCCCCATTAAGGGCTTTTTTCTAGTTGTAAACAGTTCAGGGCTGGCTGTGGCCATTTGGTTTTAATTGGAAACTGTCTCTTTAAATTTTGAGGAGATCTGTGTTCATGCTTAGTAGAACCCTCCGAGGGTGGGGCTGGGGTGCCAACTAGCTCAGGCACCCCTCTAGTCACCAGAATGGAGGTGCGCAGACAGCAAGGGACCAATGAACAGCTACCAAAAGAGAAGAATGTCCACACCTTTAACTCTGCAGTTCTGCCAGGCATCTTTGGCTCTGATCCTTCCCCAACTTGGTTTCACCCAAGATGGCGGCTCCTGGAGTAGCTGAGCGTCTCAAATTAGAAAACAATGGATTTCTTGCTTCTGCCACAAATTCTCGTAGCTGTAAGCCTTCCAACCTTCTAAATATTCCTTTATATGTGGTTCAGAATTCTGGGACCATCCCCTGAGCCTGCTTGGCCAGGTATTCTGTGTTGTTGCTGGCGGAGCTCCTTTACTGCACGTCTACCCGATCCGCCATCTTGTTTGTTCTCTCTTGTACTATTTTTAAGGCAATAGATTGACTTGAGGCAGCCTCAGTGTTGATAGTTACTCTTAGACCATGGTTGAGTCATCTAGTTCTTCATCTTCCCAATCCTGGTAGAGGTGGGAGAAGGCTTCATTCTGATGAATGGGATTTTAGCTTCCTAATATATCTGTAATAGAAATACCACAACTTGCTGTCTACAAAAACCAGAAACCTATTTTCTCATAGTTTAGGAGGTGAGAAGTTAAAATTTAGGGCACCAAACTATAGGGTAGGGATGGGGATCCTTCTTTCTGTCAAAAGTTATAACATCATTTGTGGGCCATACAAAATTACCAACTTTAAAAATTAGCCTGCTGTATTTGATCAAACATTTAATTGATGTTACTAAGTGCTGTGGTTCAGGCTCATCAGCTTCTGCTTGGAAATCCTTTACAGAATCACTATGGTCAGACATGACTTAACGCTTAACAACAACAAGAATATGATGGCACTTAACAACAACAGATGTGATGGCTAGAGTCCTGGTGTGGCACTGTGGGATAAAGCACTTGACTTTAAGGTTGTTTTGAACCACAAGGCTGGTGGTTCAAACTCAGGAGCTGTTTCTTGGAAACCCTTGTTTGTTGTTGTTGTTAAGTGCCGTTGAGTCGGTTCCGACCCATAGCGACCCTGTACAGGGTTTCCGAGGGTGTAAATCTTTACGGGAGTAGAAAGCCTCATCTTTCTCCCACAGAGCGGCTGGTAGTTTCGAACCGCTGACCTTAAGGTTCGCAGCCCGATTCGTAACCACTACGCTACCAGACTATACAGGGTCATTATGGGTCGAAACTGACTCAGTGGCACTTAACAACACCAACAACAATGTGGTGGCTAGAACTGCGGTTGCCTTGGAAGGGTCGATTGTTCCCCACTCCTGCTATGGGGAAAACTGTCCCTGTGTTGCCTCTGGTGGAAAGATCCTTGTCTGTCAGTTTTGTAGCCCCAGGGTTCTTTGATTCCTAGATGATCTTTAACGGCCCAGTCTTTCCCCATTTGTGTTTCCTTCTTGTGCTTCCTAATATACTTTTTATAACACATAAGTGGTTAGGTTTAGAACACACTGAACACTAATGTGGTCTCATTAACATAAAGAAAACCTTAATCCCACATGAGACTGCATTCACAGAATTGTTGGTGTTGTTAGGTGATGTTAAGTTGGTTCTGACTCATAGTGACCTTGTACACAAAAAAATGTAATTCTGCTTGTTCTTGTGCTATGTGGGTCTGGACAAGCTGCAGGCAACATTAGGACAGAATTAGAGGTTAGGGATCCTGCTTATATTACTTTGGGACACAATTCAATCCATAACACATGGGCAATACCAATTGTGTCAGCAGAGTTGGTAAACAAAGTCAACTTGCTTTTGCTTTCCCTCAATCTTCTGTCTGTCAGAGCAGAACCAACATCCCACTGATTCCTTTTTCCCTATACAGAGAAGAGGTACCAGTACTTGTCTCATGTACTTTGGATACGTTAATTGTAGTTACCAATCCCTGGGAAAGAACATCATACATGGTAAAGTAGAGGATAAGTGAAAATGAGAAAGACCTTTAAAGAGATGGAGTGACCCAGTGACTGCAACAATGGGTTGAAACACAGTAAAGATTGTGAGATTAGTAGAGATCCACACAGTGTCTTATTCTGCTGAATGTAGGATTGCTCTGAGTCAGGACTGACTTGACTGCACCTAACAACAACAGAATTCATTTATATAGGTATGCTTATATAAATAAATAAATTATCAAATTAATTTAATTATCAAAACAACCTGTGAAGTGATATATTTTTTCTCTCCATTCTATAGATAAACAGAAGGACAGACATATTAAATAATTGTTCAATGTTCAACAATACAATTGAGATTCACAACCAGACCATCACTATTTGTCAGAATCTCTTTTGTGGCCTCCAACATGAAATAAAATGGTTTCCTTGAAATAACTTATTGTGAATTCCTAAATATTTATGGGAAGTTGTGAAATTACCAGAATTTGAGGATTTCATGTGACATACATATATACGAAGGAACGCTGTTGCCACAGTGTTAAAAGCCTTCAACTGCTAACCAGAGGGTCTATGGTTCTAATCCACCAGCAGCTCCATGGGAGAAAGATGTGTGTGACCGATTGCTTCTGTAAAGAATTGCATCCCTGGAAACCTTATGGGACAGTTCCACTCTGCCCTATACTCTTGCTAGGAGTTGTCACTGGACTTGTTCCTTTTTTTTATTTCTTTTTTTTTTTTTTTTTTTTTTGGCTTCATTAGTTTAAATGTGAACAGTCAGAAAATGTGCTAAGTATACTAACTTTAGCAAATGGTCTGTCATAGGATTCAATTCAGAAAATCCTTTTAAGCAGAATGTAACTTTTTGTAGATTTGGCATGGTGTCAAAACTTATAAAATACATGGAGGTCTCAATTTGGCAGTGGCCTCAAAATAGATTTCCTTAAGTGAAAGCTAAAGACAAAAGGCAAAAATTGAAATACAGTCTGCCTTAATGTTTCACAAAATTGCCAGATTGCCAGATGATATTTAATTAGGAGCTCAGAAGATAATGATGAGCAACCTAATCAGAAAAAAATTATTTGGACTACATCACTAGAGAAAGAGGTTGCTCAGATATTAAATGATGCATTTACAAACAAGCCTGCCAGTAAATAACAAAACCAAACAAAATGTTTCCAACAGAAACATATACAAAAAATAGAAAATATCTCTTCCCTGAGTTCAGAACGACTTTACGAAGAGCGTCTGTGTTTAAGATCATGCTGCTCATGTTTAAGACCAGGCTGCCGTAAAGCCTATTTAATTAAAAAAAGTTGAGGTAAAGTCAATGCTTCATAGTAACAAATGCACACGGTACTTTGTGACACTCATGAAAAGATTAGGAGGCTTCAGGGGTTCCTCTGCTGGAGGAAGGAGAACACTGTCGGTGTTTTAAAGCCAACTCATTGTGTTGAGTGTGTAATTTTTACTTGTCTTACGTTTTCCTCTTTCTTACCCTTACTTAGGAAGTCTTAATGTGTCACTGCAAGAAATGCATTGGACTACAAGGTCAGCTTGAGCTGCAAGGTCAGTGGTTCAAACTCACTAGCCGCTCCTTGTGGATCTCCTTTGTGGGCAATGAAATACACAAAAACACACACACACATCATTGTTTTGATTTGCATCTCTCTAATGGCTAATGTTCATGAACATTTCTTCATATGTTTGTTGGCTACCTGAGTGTCTTCCTTAGTGAAGTGTCTATTCATGTCCTGTGTATATTTTAAAAATTGGTTTGTCTTTTTATTATAGAGTTGTTTTTGTTGTTGTTGTTAAGTGCCATCGAGTCAGTACCAATTCATAGCAACCCTATGCACAACAGAACGAATCACTGCCTGGTCCTGGTCCAGTCTCACAATTGTTTCCATGCTTGAGCCCATTGATACTGCCCCTTTGCCAATCCATATCTA
>NW_006408519.1:63389335-63397785 GCF_000296735.1 Chrysochloris asiatica
GACAGGAGCTCTGGTAACGTAGTGGTTACTAGTCAGGCTATTAATCTTAAGGTCAGCAATTCGAAACTACCAGCTGAACCACGAGAGAAAGATGAGGCTTTCTGCTCTCGTAAAGATTTATAGCCTCAGAAAACCTATGAATCGGAACGGACTCCAGGACATATAACCACCACCCTTACAATTAGAGTCCCTAAGTTTGTTCTTATGTTTTCACTGATGATCATTGTAGTTCTAGGTTTTACGTTTAGGTCTGAGTTTGTTTTTGTATATAGCATGAGATAGGAGTTTTGTTTCATTGTTTTGCAAATAGATTTCCAATTTTGCCAGCACCATTTGTTGAAAAGACTATCTGTTACCCATATATTATATTTTGACCTTTTGTCAAAGATCAGCTGACTGTATGTGGATGGATTTACTTCTGGACTCTCAATTCTATTCCATTGATCTATGTATCTATCTTTCATTGTACAAGTACCAGGCTGTTTTGACCACTGTGACTGTGTAATAAAATTTCAGATCAGGGAGCGAGAGGCCTCCAGTTTTGTTCTTCTTCTTTAGCAGTGCTTTGCATAATTATCCATTTCCTTTCCTTATAAAGTTAAAAGTCAATTTTCCATTTCTTTAAAGAATGATGTAGGGCTCTGGATTGAGATTGCATTATATATATATATATAGATTGCTTTAGGTAGCATTGACATTTTACAATGTTATGTTTTCCTATGGAGTCTTGGTGTGGCACTGTAGGATAAGCACTCAATCGAAAAATTGGTTTGATATGCAAGGTCGCTATGAGATGGAACTGACTTGATGACACTTAACAACAACACCTCTTCCTGTCCATAAGATTGGTGTATTCTTCCATTTTTGCAAGTCTCCTTTGGTTTCTCATAGTAGTGTTTTATAGTTTTCTTTATATAGATCTTTTGTTTTTCTGTTTAGAATTATTCCTATTTTGGGTGGCTATTGTAGATGGTATTGCTTTCCTAATTTCCTCTTCAGATCAGTCTTTATTAGTGTAGAGCAGTCCAACTGATTTTTGTACATTGATCCTGTCACTTTGCTGAAATTTTCAATGAATTCCAGTAATTTTCATGCTGAATCTTTGGGATTTTCTCTGTATAGAATCATATTATCTACAAATAGAGTTTTACTTCTTCTTTGCCAATTTGAGTACCTTTAATTTCCCTTTCTTGCTTAAATCTCTGTTTAATATTTCCAACACAGTGTTGATTTGGAGTGTTGCTAATGGGCATCCTTGTCTGATTCCTGCAACCAATCGTCTTATTATGGAAATTTATAGTGTGTTTTATATAGTGTTTTTGTGATCACCATCTTAACAACTGGATGTGCTTTATTATGGCACAAGAGAAAACAGGGATTCTTTAACTCTTTATCCAATGCAATTGGGAGTAAGATGACCCTTTCTGTTTCTGCAAAATACTCGAAGTCTCGGAAACCCTATACAAGTTGCTATGAGTAGAAAATAACTCCATGGCACTTAACAACTGCAACAATCCAATGCAAGTGGCTGTTCAAATGCAAAGTTATATTAATAAAATAAATAAAAATTTAAATTTGTTTCCTAAGTCATACTTGGTATATTTCAATTGCTCTGAAGCCTCTTACAATGGCTACCAGCTAACTTATTGGATAGAATATCTAGACTATTTGACAGCACAGATATTGAATAGGTCCATCATCCAATAAAGTTCAATTAAGGTAGCACTACTTTAGAGTATTTAAAGACACACCTCATTTTATTGAGCTTTGCTTTACTGCACATTGCAGATATAGTGGGCTTTTTTTATTCTCTCTCAATTTGATGGCTATGGCTATGGCAGCTCTGCATTAAGTAAGATTATTGTTGTCTTCTTTTCCAACAATGTGTGCTCATGTCCTGACTCTGTCATTTTTGGTAATTCTCAAAATATTTCAAAGTTTTAAATGATGCTATTGTACCTTGAAAAACCACAGTATAATATAAACATAGTTTTTTTATGCTCTGGAATACTAAACAATATTCCTGTGACTCACTTTATTATGATATTCTCTTTATTGTACTTTGTGACTCAACCCACAGTATTTTAGAGGTATGTCTGCAAATCTGACCATCTGATTGTATTTTCAATTTTGAATTCCCTGTCAGCATTTCTAAAGCTCATGGGTTCTAATTGTTTTTCACTACTTAAGGTTTGGATACCACATTCTTTGTATTTGTGTCTATTCCAAAGATTGGTGACCTAATAGAATGATGAAATAATTGAACAATACCATTATTATCAAATGCAAGTAAAATTTTGCTGACGATAATTAAAAGACAGTTGTAGCAGTACATCAACAGGGAGCTCCAGAAATTCAAGCTGGATTTGGAAGAGCATGTGCAACTAGGGATAACATAAGTAATTTCAGATGGATCTTGGTTGAAATTAGATAATGTCAGAAAGTTTACTTGACTACGTAAAGGCACTTGACTATGTGGATCATAACAAATTCTGGATAACATTACAAAGTATGAGTATTCAAGAAACTTAATTGTGCTCATGAGGAACCTGTATATAGAGTCAGTAGATAGAACAGAACAAGGGGATACTGAATGATTTCAAATCAGGAAAGATGTGCTCCTCAGTTGTATCCTTAAATCATACTTATTCAATCTTTATACTGATCAAGTAGTATGAAAAGCTGGGTTATATGAAAATTGTGATATCAGAATTGGAGGAAGACTTATTAACAACCTGCAGTGTGCAGATGATACAACCTTGCTTGCTGGAAGTGATGAAGACTTAAAATACTGCTGAAGATCAAATACATCAGTATAGATTGCACCTCGATGTCAAGAAAATGTAAATCATCATAACTGAACCAATAAATAACATCATGATAAATGGAGAAAAGATTGAAATTGTCAAAGCTTTATTTCACTTGGTTCTACACCAATGCTTATTGAAGCAACTGTCAGTGAATCAAATGACATACTACCTTAGGTGAATATCCTGCAAAAGACCCCATTAGTGTGTTAAAAGACCAAAGATGTAATTTTGTGTATTTTTGTGTGCTTGACCCAAGTCATGATACTTTCTATTGACTCATATACACATGAAAGTTGTACAGTGAATGATCAAGATTGTGGATGAATCAATGCATTTTCAATGCGTTAGTGAAAAATATTTGAAACACTATGGACTGTCAGAAGAACAAACAGATTTGTCTTGGAAGCAGTACAGCTAGAATACTCCTTAGAAGCAAGGATGACAAGACTTTGTGTCTTGGACTTTGTACATAGTTACAGGAAGGATGAGTCCTTCCAAGCTTGAGGAGGACATTATGCTTGGAAAAGTAGAAGGTCAGTAAAAAAGACAAAGACTGCCCAAGTAGATGGACTGTCACAGTGGCAGCAGCAGCGGACAGTGAGGATAGTCCAGGATTCGACAATGTTTTCTTTGTAGTATATAGGGTTATTATGAGTCAGAACTAACAGTAGCACCAACGAAGAATTGGAATAGTGATCATTTACTAGTTTCAGGCTCTTGCTCTTAGTTCCTTATACGCTTGTATTCCTTTCCTACCTTTAAAGGAGCACATTCTCAGAGTAGGATCCTATCACTGTCCTGGAAACTATGTAAGAAACTTGCTCCAAACATGCCTCTTTCCTTGATTGCTAGTACCTACATTATTAACTCTGATGCCAAGGTATGGAAGGGTCAGGACTTTTGATCAATTAGGTATATTTTTCACTCTATTGTGTGTTTTTTTTCTGGGACCTTACTCTCTTTATTTTCCATTTTCTCTTATATTTTTCAGTTCTTTTCTTTAGCTCAAAGGAATTTGGATCTTGTAAGTGTGTAATAAAGATACTTCTCTTAACTCAAGTCTTTCTTTAGCTCAAATTTCTTTCCTTTTTATTCTTAAAAAGAATAACCTATACTTAATCTCTATTCTCCATTATTTTCTTTTTCATCAAGTGTTTGACTTTTAACTATACTCAGCCTGCTGAATTTGTTCTTGCTAAGGTCAGTAGTTTTCTCTTAATTTTCCAAACCAGTGGCTATTCTTTTAGTATTTGTTTTACTGAATCCTCCTGTTGTTTTTGAATTTCACATATATTACTCCTTCTGAAAGACTACTCCCTGGATTTCCAAAGTTCTGTAATCTCCAGGTTTCCTTCATTTTGCATGACTTACCCATCTCTTTTTTCACTATATGTGCCTGTACTTTAAATGTTAGTTTTCCATTATTTACTCAAGTTCTCTTTTGATTCTATATATTCTCCATGAAAAATATTATTTCCTCTATAATACCAACTGATATTTTTTGTATTGCTACTCTTGGATTTATTGTAAGTTTAATCTGTATTAAGATCTTTATCCTAAGTTTAAAGTTAATATACTCGGCTTAAAAGATGTCTGTATTCAACCATTGAAAAGTGCCTCAAAGGCACTTTTCAATAAGAACTATGAAGTAGCTCCCTTCACTATGTAAGTTGATAATAAGAAGACCACCCAAGCTTGAGTTCAATCTCTCTTTCATTCCCTGTGCTCTAGAACTCATCCATAGTCCTGGTGTGGTGCTGTAAGATAAGAACTGAAATGCTAACCATAAGGTTGGTGATTTAAGCCCACCAGCTACTCCTTGGAAGCCTTATACAGGGTTGCTATGAATCAGATAACTACTTGTCTATAAGTTTTTTGTGTTGTGGTGGCTTGTGTGTTACTGTGATGCTAGAAACTGTGCCACTGGTATTTTAAATATAGCCTTGTCACCCATGGTAGATAGGTTTCAGCTGAGTTTCCAGACTAAGAAAGGCTAGGAAGAAGGAGAGGCAGACAACTTCTGAATGTTTAGCAATTGAAAAACAAGAATAGCAGTGGAACACTGTTACATATCATTAGAATATTGAATCATTATGAATAACACCACAATATTAATATTGTTAGATAAAATGAAGGAAGATGAGCCCCTAAGGTTGGAAGGCACTCAAAATATGACTGGGGAAGAGCTGCCTCCTCAAAGTAGAGTTGACTGTGATTATGTGAATGGAGCAAAGCATTCAGGGCCTTCATTTATTGATGGGGCACACTCAAAATGAGGAGAAACAGCTGTAAACATCCATGAATAATCAGAACATAGAACGTAAGAAATACAAATCTAGGGTACTTGAACGCTGTAGAAAAATGAATTGGAACACATAAAGATAGAAATTCTAGACTTTAGTGAGCTGAAATGAATTGGTATTGGCCACTTTGAATCTGATAATCAGATAGTTTACTATTCCAAGAATGACAAATTGAAGATGAATGCTGTTGCATTCATCATAAAAAAAAAGTCAAGATCTATCTTGAAGAATAATTCTGACTGTGATAAGATAATATCGATATGTCTACAAAGAAAACCAGTTAGCACCACTATTATTCAAATTTACAAGCCAACCACTGAAGCCAGTGATGATGAAACTGAAGAATTCTGCTAAAGTACTTCAGTCTGAAATTGATCAAACATGCAATTAAAATGTATGATAATTACTGGTGATTGGAATAAAAAGGTTGGAGACAAAGAGGAAGGGTCAATCTTTGGAAAATAGGGCCTTGGTGATAGAAATGATCCTAGAGATCACATGATATAATTTTGCTGGACCAATGACTTCTTCATTGCAAATAACTTTTTTAAACAGCATAAAAGACAACTATACACATGGTCATCACCAGATGAATACCCAGAAATCGAATTGATTGTATCTGTGTAGAGAGACAGTGGAAAAACTCCATATCATCAGCCAAAACAAGTCCTGGGGCATACTGTGGAACAGACCATCAGTTGCTCATAAGCAAGTACATGTTGAAGCTGATGAAAATTAAAACAAGTCCAAAGAACCAAAATGTGACCTTGAACATACTTCACCCGAATTTCGATATCATCTGAACAGATTTGATGCATTAGAAACTAAAGACCAAAGCCTAGAAGCGTTGTGGGATGATACCAAGAACATGATGCAGGAAGAAAGCAAAAGGTCATTAAGAAGATAAGAAAGAAATAAAAGACCAAAATGGATGTCAGAAGAAACTCTGAAACTTGCTGTCCAGTGTAGAGATGCTGACGCAAATGGAAGAAATGAGGTAAAAGAGCTGAACAGAAAATTTCAAAGGGAAGCTCAAGAAGACAAAGTCAAACATTATAAGAAAATGTGCAATGACCTGGAGTTAGAAAACCAGAAGGGAAAAACACACTAAGCGTTTGTCAAGCTGTGGGAATTGAAGAAACAATTCAAGATTTGACTTGCCATATTGAAGGATTCTATGGGCAAAATGTTGAATGATGGAGAATGCATAAAAAGAAGATGAAAGGGGACTTACGGTTTGGGCAGCAGCAGAGACAGCCAGGTAGGAAAGGCTCTGTTGGAGAGGGATTGAAAACCCACAGAAGCTGTGTTCACAGAACAACACCAGAGCTCTGGATCTACCATAAGGTCCAAGGCGTCAGTTTCCCACACTCGAAAGTGAAAAAATCATAATATAAAGGAAAATACTTCAAGTTAGGAATCTCTGGAGACTCCCTCTGTGGCCACCCCACCTGGGCAGAGTTCAGGGGGCAGGACTACAGCCAGACTGGCACAGGGAACCGATGCTAAAAGTGGTGCAGTGACATTTGCAAAAGGAGGTGCTTGGGATTCCACACATTTTTTCCTCCTATTCCCTGTTGCGCATTCTTTGCCCAGCCTGGATGCCTTCAGGCAGGTGGATGCGCAACCCCCTACCCCCTAAAAAAGAAAAGTCTAGTGCTGAGCCCACAGTTTTCCTACAGTACACAGAGAAAGAGCTTAGCGGCTACTTATGACATCAGCCTTGGGGTCAAAGCCCTAAAATTAACTTGTGCAGGACCCTTACTCAGGCCTATATAGCAAGAAAAAAGCAGGCACGTCAGAGCTGACAGACAAACCATACAACAATCTGTAAAACCCCAACATAAAAGGATGCAACTATCTTGAAAATTACACTGTGCAAATGCAGATACCTAAGTGATGTTCAGAGACAAAAATAGTGGACATTATTTTCTCCCATTAACTTCCCAATATCTATCTGGGAACCTCCATGGTAGTGACTAGAGGAGGGGCCTGAGCGAGTGGACACACCCACCCACTGCTAGAGGCTTCTACAGTACACACACACTGCCTGTGTAGCAAGGTGACTGGACAGTCGACCACAGTTTTATTTTTGTTTCAAAGTGGTTGTTTTTGTCTCTGCTTTTATATTTCTTCTGCTTTTGGTTCTTTTGATCACACATTTTTCCTGGAGGTGGGAGCTTTTTCTCCCTATGTTAACCAAGAAGAGACAGCAATCATGGCCATATAGACAAGCTACAAGCATATCCCATAATATCCCACCATTGAGACAAGAGCCAATAACAGCTGCTAAGCATTATATGTGAAAAAGGAAGCTTATCTCCTGATCATATCCACCAGAAGACACCCAGTAAGCTTAATAACACAACAACAAAAATCCATTTAAGCATCAAAAAAAACCCACATAACTACAGGAAATGACAAACAAAAGATCTCAAACACAACAAACGATCTCAAAACATGTCCCAAACCAGAAAAGAGTAATCGAGACAAATGAGCTGAAGACAGACAAAGACTCCCAAAAAGAGGAAGAGCAGGATTTGGATTTGCCTGAGAAATAATTCAGAAGAATGATATGGAAACTAATTCAAATGCTTCGAAAAGAGGTGGAAGAAAACAAGAAATCAGGAAAGTACAACAAAAACAATCAAACAAGATTGATACAGCATTGGAAATAATTCAAAAGCTTCAAAAAAGATCCAGATGATTAATAATACAATATCAGAAATGGACAATACACTGAAAGGGTAAAGGAGCAGAAATAGAAGAGATGGAAGCCAGAACTAGTGATCTGGAAGACAAATCTCTCAATGCTGCTAGATAGAAGAACAAGCAGAAAAAAGGATAAAAAAATCTGAAGAGAGTCTTAAGATTCATGCTGGATAACATGAAGAGGAACAATTTAAGAATTATTTGCATTCTGGACCAGGAAGAATCAGAGAAGTCCGCAGAAGAGAGAGTTGAAGACTTCAGGAAGAAAATTTCCCTAACATGTTGAAAGATGAGAAGATAAACATTCAAGAAGGCGAACATACCCCAGGAAGGATAGACCCCAAAAGAAAGTCACCAAGACATAAAATAATCAAGCTTTCCAAAATCAAAGACAATGAGAAAATCCTAAAAGTGTCTAGGGAGAAGAGAAGTGTGACTTACAAGGCAAGCAAGTCAGATTAAGCTCTGCCTATTTAGCACAAACCATACAGGCAATAAGGCAATGGGGAGACATTTACAAAAGCCTAAAAGAAAAAAATTGCCAACCAAGAATCATCTATCCAGCAAAAACAACGATGCAATCAAAACATTCCAGGATAAACAGAATCTAAGAGATTTTATCAAA
>NW_006408519.1:63401678-63402882 GCF_000296735.1 Chrysochloris asiatica
CATCACTACAGACAGCTTGTAAGTCTGTCTTCAGTTTACAACTGATTGGAATACCTTAAAGGGGGCTAGAAGTTGCCCAGTGAAAGAGACTTCCTGTGGAGCCTTTACATTGTACAAGACCATAGGTGGAATCCAGAACCCCATCCAGAACCGACTGAGGAAATTTCCACTGGAAAGAATGAGTAGATCAGCCTGGAGCAGCTAGAAGAACAGAAGCTACTTTGTGAAAGAAAGACCATCAGGAAAAATCTAAAACAATAATGGCAGTCTGATTGATTACTACAAGAACAAGTAAGCTGTTCACCTGGGAGCCATGAAGGCAAATAGTCAGGACCCCTCAGAGCAAACCCCCTTCCAAGACTGAGACTCAAGTGGAATACAGGAGCAGGTGACCGGGTTGGTCTCTGATAAGGGAAGAGGTGGAAAAAACAGCAATGAAGTTGCAAGTTAAGCCTGACCAGTTTCAATAGACCCCCATGAACCCGGCTGGAGACCTGGATGGCCAGCAGTTACAGCATGACCTGGTGACTCCTGGGCCCAGAGTCAGTGACATGGTCACAGAGGACTAGAGTAGAGAGTGAAGCGTCCAGCTGATAGAAGTGAGAGGAGATACACAAGAATACCCATACTTGCAGACAGTACCTATTTGACCTGGCTTCGATGGCTGAATGATCAGAATTCGACTAGAAGAAGAAAGAAGAGGGGGGGAAAAAAAGAGTAACCTGCTACAATTTGATGAACTTTACCTATACTTATGGAGTTCTTGTGTGGTGCTGTGGGTTAATGCGGCAGACTGCAAAGCTGTTTGAACTGCAAGGTCAGCAGTTCAAGCTCACCAGCTGCTCCTTGGAAACCCCGTACAGGATCGCTATGGGTTGGAACTGACTTGAAGGCACTTAGCTACAACAACAAACCTATACTTATGGATGTAGTAGCTCAAAAAAGGGAATGAATCTTTACAGTGAAGATCACTCCTACTCCCTTGGTACACAGGGTTGACAGGTATGGGCAACATAGACATTGGCTACTCAAAATGGGGGGACCTATAAAGGCAAGAAGTGATTGGCTTACAAACTTTCAAGAGGGAGCCTAGTTCCAGACAGGGCGGGGGAAGGTAGAGTCACCACTGAATTATTTCCATTCCTTTGGGACTGGGCTGGCGACAGGAAATGGGGATAAAACTCTTGTGGTACAATAGTGAATA
>NW_006408519.1:63407680-63408314 GCF_000296735.1 Chrysochloris asiatica
AGTATCATTGGCTGTGGATCATATGCTCTCTCTTGAGATGTTTGAACATTAACCATTTCCTTTTGGTACAGTGACTCTGTGTATTCCTTCCATCTTCTTTTGATCCTTTCTGCAACATTCAATAATTTGCCCAGTGAATCTTTCAGTAATGAAAGTCGAGGCTTGAATTTTTCTTCAGTTCCCCCAGTATGAGAAATGCTGAGTGTGTTCTTCCTTTTTGGTTTTCTAATTCCAGATCTTTACATATTTTGTTGTAATATTTGGCTTTATGTTCTTAAGCTGATCTTTGAAATTTTCTGTTCAGCTCTTGGACCTCCTGTATTAGAGCTCTTTAAGTCTGTCCCTAGTTTTTCATTGATGACATTTATAAATCTGGGATTGACATTTAAGTCTTTAATCCACGCTGAGTTGGTTTTTGTACATGGTGTGAGGTAAAGGTGTTGTTTCAGTCTTTTGCATATTGATTTCCAGTTCTGCCAGCACCATCTGTTTAAGAGACTATCTCCTCCCCATGCCAGGTGCTTAGTCCCTTTGACAAAGATAAGTTGGCTGTATATAGATGGGTTAATTTCTGGATTCTTGATTCTGTTCCATTGATCTATGTGTCTGTCATTGTACCAGTACCAGGCTTTTT
>NW_006408519.1:63408414-63415810 GCF_000296735.1 Chrysochloris asiatica
AAGAAGTACAGCCAGAATGTTCCTTGGAAGCCAGGACTTCACTTTCATACTTTGGGCTTATTATTCAAATAAGGATCTTATGCTTGGTAAAATGGAGGGTCCAAGAAATAGAGAAAGTCCCCTGATGAGATGGATAAGCACAGTGACAGCAGCAATGGGCTCAAGGGTATAAATGATTGTGAGGTTGGCTCAAGACTGGGCAGTGTTTCATTCTGTTGTGCATAGAAGGTTGCTATGAGTTGGTACTCACTCAATGGCACCTAATAACAACAATTCTCAAATATAATTGGAAACTAAAGACTGAAAAATTCTGAGGAAATCCAGATATATAAGATTAAAAGTGAAGAAAAGAAAAACTGATTCTGAGGGAAATGACATTTTTGGATGAGGATGAGGAGTGAAGGATATCATTGCTGATGTCAAATGGATCTTGGTTGAAAATAGAAAATACCGGAAAGATGTTTACCCGTGTTTTATTGACTTTGCATCGACTTTTGACTCTGTGGATCATCACAAGCTGTGTATAACATTGCGATGAATCAATAGTACAGAACACTTAATTGTGCTCATGAGGAATCTGTACATAGGCCAAGAAGCTGTCATTTGAAAAGACTGAATAGTTTAAAATCAGGAAAGCTGTGCACGAGGGTTGTACTCTTTCACTATACATATTTAATCTGTATATTGAGCAAATATTTCAAGAACCTGGCTTAAATGAAGAAGAATTTGGCATCAGGATTGGAGCAACTTGCAGTCATCATTAACAGTCTGTGATATGCAGACGATACACTTGGCTTGATGAAAGTGAAGAGGACTTAAAATACTTACTGATGAAGATCATAGACCACATCCTTCAATATGGGTTGCACCTCAATGTAAAGAAGACAGAAATACTCATTACTGGACTCATGAATAATATCATTATAATTGAAGAAAAGACTGAAGTTACCACAGCTTCCTTTTACCTGATCCACTATCAAAACTCAGGAAGCAGCAGTCAAGAAATAAGTTGACATCTGTGCACAAGATTTCTGTAAAGTGTTCAAGAGCAAAGATATCAGTTTGAAGACTAAGGTGCACCTACCTCATCTAAGATGTAGTATTTTCAAGAGCCTCATATGTATGTGAAAGTTGTTGCTAGATGCTGTCAAGTTGGTACCAACTCATAGCAACCTTATGCACAACACACTGTACAAAAAACACTGCTAGTCCTGTGCTACCCTTACAATCATTGCTACGCTTGAGCCCATTGTTACTGCCACTAAGTCAATCCATCTTGTTGAGGGTCTTCCCTTTTTTATCCAACCCTCTACTCTACCAAGCATGATGCCCTTCTCCAGGAATTGGCTCCTCCTGATAACATGTCCAAAGTATGAGAGACAAAGGCTGGCCATTCTGGCTTCCAAGGAACATTCTGGCTGTATTTCTTCTAACACAGATGGGTTTGTTCTTTTGGCAGTCCATGGTATTTTCAATATTCTCTTCCAACACCATGACTCAAATGCATCACTTCTATGGTCTTCACATGCATATGAAGATATTGAAAATACCATGAGTTGGGTCAGGCGCACTTTTGTCCTCAAACTGACATCTTTGCTCTTCAACACTTTAAAGAGGTTTTGTGCAGCAAATTTGCCTAATGCAAATTTGATTTGTTGACTGCTGCTTCCATGAGTGTTACTGGTTGATCTGAACAAAATGAAGTATTTTACAATTTCAATCTTTTCTCCATTTATTTTGATGTTAATTGTTGGTCCAGTGATGAGGAGTTTTGTTTATATTAAAATTCACCCGTACTGAAGGCTGTGGTGTTTAATCTTCACCAATAAGTATTTTAAGTCCTCTTCTCTTTGAACTTCTCGTGTGGCATTGTTGGTTAATGTGGTAAACTGCAACGTCAGTTTGGACCGTTAAGGCCACCAGTTCTAACTCACCGGCTGCTCCTTGGAAACCCTGTACAGGGTCGCTATGAGTCAGATCCTGACTCGATGGCACTTAGCAACAGAAAAACAAAAACAAAAACAAAAAATTCTTTCAGCAAGCAAGGTTGTATCGTCTACATATTACCGGTTGTTAATGAGTTTTATGTGAAGATTGGGCAATGAATAAGGAAGACTGTAGTCAAACTGATGCATTTGAGTTACGGTGTTAGAGAAGAATATTGAAAGTATCATGGACTGCCAGAAGAACAAACAAATCTATTTGGAGGTAGTGTATCCAGAAGTCTCCTGAGAATCCAAGAGGGTGAGACTTTGTCTCTCATAATACTTTGAGCATATTATCAGGAGGGGCCACCCTCCAGAAAAGGACTAATACTTGGTAAATTGGAGGATCAGCGAAACGGAGTAAGACTGCCAATAAGATGATTTGGTACAGTGGTAGCAGCAGTGGGTTCATGGGTAGCAATGATTTTGAGGCTGGCGCATGTCTAGTCAGTGTTTCTTTCTGTTGTATATAGGATCTGTATGAGTGGGAACCAACTGGACTGTACCTAACTTCTGGAACTTTTCTTTTTTTCACAAGTCTAATATTTTTCACGTTTCTAATCTACATAGCTATGAATGGATGATCTGCGATACAAATGTAGTTATGTCACTCCTTTGATTTAAACCCTTTATTTACTCTATATTACAAAAAATTTAAGGTCTCTGATGAAACATACACTCTAGATCTGTATTTACCTCTCTGCCATAAACAACTAGAAAATTGGACAAAAATATATACAATAACAGTTATTGAACATTGGCCAAACAGATGGCACAGTACTGAAAGAAGTGAAACAAACAAGATGATCCCCAAATCATACTAGGTTTATGCCTGGAAGCAGTGTCTGAACTAATATGGGGGGGGGGTTTCTAGATTAGACCACAGTGGTGACATTGAGTTGCAGAGACATAAATTAATGCCTTAGAAGTGTTCAGGAGATAAAAAATTAAGGTCCTTGACTTTAACAGATTGCTGGTCTAGGTCTGAATTTAGACTCCATCTTAACAACCACTTTATTCGTTAACCATCAGTGACCTTTGTACAGACTTAAGAACATTTCGAAGGAAAAATTTTGCATTGTAATTAAGTTGTTGTTAAGTGCCGTCAATTCGGGTTCCAAGCCATAGCAACCCTGTATAGGGTTTTCAAGGAGCAGCTGATGAACTTGAAACACAGGCCTCCCTGTTCAAAGTGGACTTTGCAGTCCAGTGCATTACCAACAGCACCACACAGTGGTTCTAGGCTTTAATATCTTACCTAAAATCACTTATGCTAGCCACTGGTCAGAAACTGCCTTAAGACTTGTTGCTAACAAAAAAATGTTCTCAAAAAAGAATACCTATTAACAGTTTTGCGACCCTCCTCTTGTAAACACCTTTTACGTTACTCCTGAAATGATCTCATATAATCGGTCTTAGAAGCCCACATACATTCTGCAAGCCAACAAACACAAAACCCCCACTTTCTGACAGCCCACCTCTCACTTCTTTAAATCACTGAGAACCAATTTGTACTGTTCGTTCCTGATTCTACTGTATAAACAGGTTATACACTCTCCTTCTTTGGAGCACTTGCTATTCACTTTGTGAGACCTAACATGACTTGGTTCAAACCAGTCTTGAACCTTTAATAAATCTCTTTGCCTATACTTTCACAGGAGTATGTATTTTTACTCATAAGCCTAAGGCACCTGGAATCTGTGGAATAGAATAACAAAGAGTGGGAGTTGTATTGGGGAGTAATGTCAGAAAACTGTGTTGGGACCCTCTTGAGTCTTTTCCTGGACACCAAGGTGTATATATGGACAACTGGTGTGGCCTTGTAAGATCAGCACTGGACTGCAAATCACAAAGTCAGTATTGCAAACCCACCAGCTGCTCCTTAGAAACGCTATGCAGGGTCTGTATGAGGCAGGACTGACTTGATGGCTCTTAGCAATAACAACAAAGTTAAGTATATGCGAGAAGAAACTATGTGAGGTCAAGGCAAGGACAGTTAAGAAACTGTAAGTTCAAAAGTTCCTAGAACTTGTCAGTACTTGAGACATTTGAGTTTTCATCAGTTAGAATGGCGATTCTCAATACTTGAGTCATTAGGGGAGATTCTAAATGAGTCGTGCCTTCATAGTTTTGCTAACTTATCAGTCTTTTCCAACTGTGACTCTGTGAGAGAATTAAATCCTGTGGAAAATGATTTGACTACCTATTTTCATAATCTCCTCAAATTAGGTATAGTACCATTCTAGATACACTGGAGATTTAATTCATTACATCTAACTGTTCCTTAGATATTAGGATTTAATGGTTTTGTGGAACTCTCATGTTTTAGACTCATTCTTAAAAGATTAAAAACTACTTTCAAAAGCCTTCAACAAAGTAAAACACAATGCTCACCTCCAAATTAAAAAAAAAAAAAAAAAGACTAAATTTATGAAGCAGAAAACCATGACCCACAAATAGGAGAAAAATCAGTCAACAGAAGCAGGCATGGAAATGACAGAGATGATGAAATTAGCAGATGAGGATCTTAAGATACGTATTGTGAATACTACAATTTTGTGAAACGATTCAAAAGAAAATATTAGCATAATAAGGTGAGAAACACAAGATATAAAATGAAATAGGGGAAATTTTTCAAAATGAGTAAATATAATGCCTTAAGTAAAATATTCACCACTGGATTTAATAGCAGACTGTGCATAATGAATTAACTTATTTCCAATGGTACTATACATAATTTGGGAAGATTATGAACAGAATAATTCAAATAATTTCCCACAGGATTTAATTCTCTTACAGAACCTCAAGTAGAAAAAAATTGATAGTTTAGTCCGACTGCTAAGGCATGACCCATTTAGAATCACCCCTGAAGACTCAAGTATTGAGATCTCTATTTTAACTGATCCAAACTGTAGAGCACATCACTGAGCTTGTATACATAGATATTGTTGTTATTGTTGTTAAATGCTGTCAAGTTGATTCCAACTCATAGCGACACTGTGTAAGGTTTCCAAAGAGTGGCTGGTGAGTTTGAACTTGCCACCTTGTGGTTCAAGCTGACCTTGTGGTCTAATGCTTTATCCCATAGTACCACACTAGGACTCCAAAATATGTGTGTATATATATCTCCTTATATGTAGAGTATCAAAACTAAAGACTAAAAGGAAAATAAAAAAAGATTAAAAAGCAAATATAAAGAATGTCAGTGACCTTTGAAACAATGTCAAGCAGTCTCTCAAATGTGAAATAATCACTGGGTCCCAGGAGAAGGAAAAGGCAAAATAAAATTTACTTAAAATCCAAGATAATTCACCTATTTGCCTATCTTTCATTTTTCAAATCGGACCCAATTCCTGACATTCATTTTTCAGTTTCACAGGCTAATTCAGCAGTTTGTTTTATGCACCATGCTATTTCTGGTGTGTGTGCTTAGAATGCTCTTTATCCCCAACCTTGTGCTATCTAATCCATATTTATATATAAATTGTCACCCATAAGTCATATCCAAGAAGTCTTTCTTACTCTCTCTTCATCTTCCATTCAATCAGGGATAGTAGTACCCTTTGTGTCTCTGAAAACGAAGTGGCATATGTCTATTGCTACATAAAGCCATTGATTTATAGAGATTTGTTTTTAAGTCTGTCCTATTAAAAGAAATGTGTCAGACTCATTTTGGTATCTTTAGCACTTAGAAGGATTGGCACAAAATTTGTTGAAGAATAAATAAGTGATGGCTTTATTGATCAGACTTTGGCTCTGAACTTTATATTTTCACTCACAGCCCATTAACAATAATAAAAAATCCAATTTCCCTTAAATATCATTTAGCATGATGTACTTCTTTAATTTAAAATTAAAGCATATTATCTATAGTTAATGAATTGCAATTTAAAACCTAAGTATAATATTTTGGTAGCTTATTTGTTATATATATGTAGTGGGGATAATTTTATTGTATATGATTATGTGTTGTGGAGTCAGTTCTGACTCATAGCGACCCTGTATAGAATTGCCGAAGCTGTTAATCTGTATGGGAGCGGAAAGTCTCATCTTTCTCTCACTACAGTAGATTCAAGCTGTTGACCTTGAGGTTAGCAGCCTGATTGGTAACCACTATGATACCAGAGCTCCTTTTAATTATATATGTATAGTGGAAATACTTTTATAATTCCCTTCTTCATAGAATTTCAGTGACTAAGTCTAGGTGTACAGCTGAGGAGCTATGGAATTTCTAATTCAAATGTCCTCAAAGCTTAATACTTTCATATGCTTTTGTGAGGGCTATTAAATGAAATTTACCTTGCCTTCTTTACAGAGATTCTGATTGGTAAAGTTCAGAAATAGGCATTTTTAAGTAACTCCCCAAAAGATTTTGTTGTAAATGATAGATAATGACTGGATCGATTTTTAAATTTATGTACCAGTGTTAGAAGACATTGATTTTTTTTAGGTTATGGCTAGAGAAATGTAGCTTAACAGTAGATACTACAATTAGACTTTGACTAGATAATGAAAAATAGAAGTTGGAAGATTAACATTTAGGAAAATTATTGTAAGAAACAAAGAACCTGTCTGCTATATTAATTGTCAAGCACAAGGTTGACAGTTCAAATACACCAGCTGCTCCTCAGAAATGCTATACAGGGTAGCTGTGAGTCAGAAACAGCTGGGAGGCATTTAATAACAACAACAGTAATGACATTAACATTACAGTTGAGCAGTTAATGGGGACTGAGTGTGATGAACATTTTAGTAGATACAGGAAGGAAAACAGTAAAGCAAGTAGAAGAATCACATCTATTATATTTCAAAATCTGTTTTCTAAAGAAGAATGCACTAAAAAAAAAAAAAAAAAAAAACTAAAAAAAAACTTGTGTTTGATTTGGGGCACTGGATTCCAGAAGGAACAAATTGCCACTCAAAGCTCACGAACAAAACGCTGGAAGAAAAATGCTGTAATCTTTGTGCTCAGCAGTTACTATAGTTAGAGCAAAATCCCTACCTGATTGTACCATTCTAAATATTATATTAAGTCAGTTACTTAAAGGTATTTTAGAGAATAAGTTAATGGACAATCTTGTGATATTACATCACATGCAGCAATCACACTGTGTTGAATGGCCATATCAGAGAAAAATTTGAAAAAGTGAGCCAATTTAGAGATGAAGAGTTAAAGAGTAGCTTCTACAGAAGATGGTAACAACCCATGAAATGTCTGATAATATAGAATATTATTTTTTATCTCTGTAACTTGATAAAAAATTTATTATGAAATGACAAAAGTGCATGATTAAGCATGGAATTTTTTACGTAATTCATTCTCTTTGATTGTTGTTGTTGTTGTTAAGTGCCGTCGAGTTGGTTCCAACCCATAGCGACCCTGTACAGGGTTTCCGAGGGTGTAAATCTTT
>NW_006408519.1:63426615-63428236 GCF_000296735.1 Chrysochloris asiatica
CTTGTTGGGTAATCTGCCCCTGGATATCCTATCTACTTTGTGATTTTGCTTAGGTTAGTCCTGAAAAGGACAAACGTAGGTAATAATTAAGATGAGTTCTGGCAACATCTCATATTTTATTGGATGTATTTTACCTTTTTAAGTTATATTTTAAACCTTGATAACCCTACAGTTTAAATTGGATCACAAAGAATAAGACACTGATTAATTCATTTGAGGAGACAATATTTCAATTTTCTTAATAACTGCTTCTAGTAGATCTTTATTAGCAACATCAATAAATGAATAGTTATGAACATGTTATCTGTGAATATAAACATCAAGGCTGCATTTTGAAATTTCAGAATTACCTATTAACATTTACTAATTTTGATTGTTTAGAATCCTACTTTTCCAAATGAGACATTTAATGACAACAAAACTGTCATATATTTTCTTGTAAAGATTAAAAATACACATTAATTCACTAAAATTAACAAGGGAACAGTTGCATATGGAATGCCAATTTTAAATCAGATTCTTGATTTAAATGGAAATGTTTACAGCCTCTTTGGGATACAGCTGAAACATTTGCTAAAACCATTTTTTCCTTTCTCTCTTAAATGTGACAACCAGGCTGTTTAAGCTGGTGACATATAACCTTCCAGGCACTCTTTTCAGAGTACTCAATATTAATTATCTTTTAGACATTAATCAAGTTTTAGAGATGTTGAAGCCCTGTTCAAAGTTGTATCACAAATTACACATCTGATGACAGTGTCTTTTTGGAAGATGTGCTGAAATATCTACTTGAAAGAATGAGTGTATAATAAGCAATGGACTGTGAACCACAACGATGGTGGTTCAGCCCATCAGCAGCTCAGTGGGAGAAAGATGTGTCTTTTTGCTCCAGGGAAGATGTACAGCCTTGGAAACATTATGCAGTCACTATTAATTGAAATTGACTTGACGATACTTAACAACAACAAGAAGTAGTATAACTTAAAAAATATATTTGAATGCTATTTCATTGTGTGCAGAATAAACTAAAAAACAGAGACAATTTTTATGGGTTAAAGGTCTGCAGTTTGAACCCACCAACAACTCTGTGTGAGAAAGAGAAGGCTGTCTGCTCTGGTTGCCAGCCTAACACATCCTGTGAAACCACTCTTCTCTAATCTATAAGACCACCATGAGTTGGAATTGACTCCATGGCCCTGGGGTTAACTTAGTTGGTTGTTGATCCACTGGTCTATATTTAACCTTGTTTTTAAGATTTATGTTTTGTGGGAGGATGTATGTTGCTATTGTTAGGTGCCTTTGAGTAAGCACTGACTCATAACAACCCTATCCACAAAAGAATGAGACACGGTCTGATTTTGTGCCATCCTCACAATTGTCTTTATGTTTGAACCCATTGTTCCTGCCACTGTGTGAGTACATCTTCTCGGGGATCTACTTCTCTTTTGATGACTCTTTTATCTTTTTCAAAACTGATGTCCTCCTCCATGCACTTGTCTCACCTGACATCATGTACAAAGATTAAGAGACAAGTGTCCTGTCTTTTAAAGAGCATTCTGGCTGTACTTTTTCCAAGACAGATTTGTTTGTACTTCTGAAAGTTCATGACACTTTCAGTATT
>NW_006408519.1:63429656-63431653 GCF_000296735.1 Chrysochloris asiatica
AGTATCTAATGCTTCAAATCTATTTTTGAGATGTGCTGATGGGCACAACGTAAGTTTGAATTGTTCCCATCAGCAAATGAAGGTCCTGAAGGCTTTGCTTCATTCATGTCATTAGGGTCAACTCTACTTTGAGGAGACAAGTCTTCCCCAGTCGTATTTTGAGTGCCTTCCAACTAGAAGGACTGTTATTCATAAACTTTTTAGTGACTAGCCATTAAGAAATGGTCTGTCTCTCCCTATTCCTAATCTGTCTTAGTCTGGAAGTTCCACTGAAACCTATCCACCATGATTGACCCTGATGGCCCTCAAAATACTGGTGCCAAAACTTCCAGCATCACAGCAACGTACAAGTCACCATATTATAACAAACTGACTAATGAGTGGTGGGCGAGACTATATAAGAACAGTTAGACATCAAAAAGAACTATTGTATTCTTACTAGTAACCAATGAAGAACTTAATTGGCATCTACAGGACAATCCAAAATCACTTCTTCCCATTTCTCTCTAGGTCTTTTTTAGTGCATATGGTCAGACTTGAAAATTATTTTACCGTTCTATTATAGTCAAGAATGGGTAATCATTTATGGGTCCAGTGTTGAAAGGAATATGTTAGACTTTTACTTTCTTTAGATTAGAGAACCTATAAGAAAATGAAAAGTTGAACTTTTTAATACTCATGATCTACCCTTACAATATTTGTATGCATTTTTTTTCTTTGAATGAAGAATCTTATCTTTATGGGCAAGGATAGAGTAAGACAAAAGGTATGATGAGGTCATACCACTATTTCCCATGTAAAAACAAAGAGACAAATTGAGTTAATTTCAATTTTTGATCACCTCACTCTGTCAGTATAACTATATTCATTTGGGTTTCCAGTAGCTGATTTTTCAGAAATAGATTGTTGGGCTTTTTTTTGTTGTTGTTAGGCGTATCTGAGTGCATCAGTTAGCAGCCAAGAATGTTAACCCTTTGCACCACACAGGGCCTCCATTGCATACAGAAATAATAAATATAGGTGCTCTTAATTTTATAGTCTAGATTGTTGTTGTTAATGTTAATGTTAACAGTTCTGACTCATGGTGACCTTGTATAGGGTTTCGAAGGACCAGCTGGTGGGTTTGAACTGCAGACTTTGTGGTTCGCAGTCCAGAGCTGATCCTATGGCACTATACCAGGAATCTTTGTTTCTTTAGTTTGGAAGCTATAAAATGATGCTGTGCTTTTACAAAGGTTATTGTGAAAAATATGATAAATTATAAAAACATTTTCAAGAAGTGTTATTGTTGATGACACGATGCAAATTAAGATTTACAAATTTTTTGTGTGAATACCTAGAAACGATTTTTTGTGAATACCTGTTTTAGGATTTGCTAACTATGACAAATGTATGTATGGCAAACAATATATTTTTCACTTTTCTTTATTTTTCTTGCTGTTAAGTGCCAACAAGTTGGTTTTGACTCGTAGCAACCCTGTTTACAAGGAGCAGCCGGTGGGTTTGAATTGCTGACCTTGGGGTTCTAACCTACATTTTGGTCCAGTGCTTTATGCTAAGGTGCCACACAAAGGCTTGACATTTATTTGTTTTGGAGCTCTATAAAATAATACTGTATACTCTTACAGACTTGGAGTTCTATATAATAATACTGCATAATCTTACAGAAGTTATTATGAAAAGATGACACATAATAAAAACATTTTTTAGAAGAGTTATTGTTGATAATACAATGCAAATTAATTCGTAGCAGTTGAATCCTGGTATATTGCTATAGGATATGCACTGGACTACTAACCACAAGGTTGGTGATTCAAACTCTCCAGCTGCTCCTCAGAAACTCTATACAGGGTCATTATTAGTTGGAACCAACTTGACTGCACTTAACAACAGTTGTCTCCCTACATCTGCATTTGGTTTCCTTTTGCTGTACATGCTAACTTTTTTTATTTTTTAATGTTTTATTGTGAATTATATGATAGTTTACATGGGAGAAC
>NW_006408519.1:63431753-63435373 GCF_000296735.1 Chrysochloris asiatica
AGCGGCTGGTAGTTTCGAACCGCTGACCTTAAGGTTCTCAGCCCGATTTGTAACCACTATGCTACCAGAGAACAAAAACAAGATAGTTTATATTGACTTCTTTACAAATTCTCTGTGAAATCTGTTGATCTAATGACTACCTATGTGATTACCAACAATCTTTTTGCCTCTGTCTACTCACAAATCTAATTTTAAAATGTATTTACCGCACATGAAAAATAATTCTCCAAGAAAATCATGTTTCATCCACAAATCACCCTGAAGTTCTCTATGTTAATTTAGACCAGGAGTAGTAGCACCTTAAGTCATTTTTAACTAGGCCAATTCTTTCAGTTCCCCCCAAACCCAGAAAACTTCCTCTGGTCCAGACTACAGAATGTCTGTTTGGATATCTGGTACAAAGCTTAGAAAATAGAGAAAATGAATTGTAACCATAACAGTTAAAAGAGAAGGCCAAATGTTGGGTTGAACACAGAAATGAATATTTATGACTAAATGCAGTCAATGTAATCCAGACTAATATGACTCCACAACCTTCATTTTCCATGTAATTCTCTATATACTGTTTTTAAAAGTATGTTTAGATCCAATGTTTTTAAAAATATTTGTTTATTGTATTTTTGGTGAAGGTTTACGCAGCAGTTTGGATTCCCATTCAACATTTTTACACAAGTTGTTCAGTGATATTTTTGGCATTTCTTCAGAATATATGGGCAGCCTTGTTATTTCCATTCTGATTATTTCATTTCACACAATCTAGTTTCCCTGTCCTCTTACATTTTCATCTTTGTTTTGAAATGATTGTGGCGGTTTTGTTTTTTATAGGTGATTTTGTTTTTTAAGGAGCATTGGACTTACAGATGATATTTATTGTTTGTTATACCCAATTTTTTATTGGAGTCAGGCTGTGGTGCTGTAGGATAAGCACTGAAATGCTAACCACAAGGTCAGCAGTTCAGACCTACTAGCTGTTCCTTGGAAACCCTATACAGGGTCACCATGAATTGAAACTGACTCTATGGTACTTAATAACAGCAACAAACAATTTGGTATTTAGCTATAAAGTGACATCAGGGGTTAGTTTCGATTCAAGGTTTGAAGATTATCTTAGGCAATAGTCTTAGGAAATCCTTCCTTTTCAGAAAGTCTTTTTTTTTTTTTTTTTTTTTTTAAAGGAATTTGAGTTCCTTTCCACATTTTTCTTCCATTTTACCAGAGTCTACATATCATGGTCCCAAATAGAATGGTTAGTGATTGTAGCAGGATACTATCTAGGTCTTCTGGTGTTGGGGTAGATGAAGCTATGGTTCTTGTAGATTGTCCTGTGGTCTAGTTTTTACTTTGAGTCTTTGTTTTCATGCTCTTTTGCTCTAGAGGTTCATTCTGTTTTCATTTCACTCATACTTTATAGATAGTTGGTTATTAGTTGGTTATGTGCCATGGAGTTGGTTCCAACTCATAGTGACCCTACATAGAGTTTTTGAGGCTATAAATCTTTATGGGAACAGAAAGTATCATCTTTCTCCCACAGAACAGCTGGTAGTCTTGAACTGTTAACCCTGAGGTTAGCAGATTAAAATTTGGTTTTATTATACTTGTTGTTAAGTTCCATCGAGTTGATTCCAACTCATAGTGACCCTGTATAGGGTTTCCGAGGAGAATATAGTCATTAAATTTTATCATTTGCTTTTATTGTTGTTAAGTGTCATCCAGCCGATTCCAACTCATAGCAACCCTGTATAGTGTTTCCTGTCTAGGGTTTCCAAGGAGAGACTGGTGGGTTTGAACCACTGACCTTGTGGTGAACAATCCAGTATTTGTTTTACAGTGCCACACCAGGACTGTAATCACTTGCTATTTGAGTCTTAAAATATGTTCGCCCTTAGCATTGCTTTTTTCATATTGTGGTATTGCCTCATTGCCTTTAATTTTGGGGCATGTTTTTCAGAAGAGGTAAGGCAACTTTAAATTCCTTATTTCCTTTTAACAAGTAGACTTTTCCTTTGATCCCATGAGTATATCTTTTAGCTCAACTGTAGTAAAATCTGTATGTCACTCTTGCTTTTTATGTATCAATATTTGGGATGTGTAACATAGGACTTAAGCATGTTGGCTTTGAAATAATCATTTTCTATTGTTATTGTTACTGATTATGGGGAAATTGTTTATTCTTTTTAAGTCTTAGTGTCCTTATCGGTAAAATGTGAATTGAGATGAACTCTAATGCATAACATTCTCTGAAGTTTAAGATAACATAGGTAAAATATCTGGAACATAGGGAGAAGTCAACAAATGTCACTCATTGTTAATATTTTTACAATTATTGCCTGTACTTTCCAGGGTGTCTAAGATCTCTGCGTTTTATTATTATTTGTTGTTGTTGTTGTTGTTATGTGCCGTGGCGTAGGTTCCAACTCATAGTGACCCTGCATAGGGTTTCTGAGGCTGTAAATCTTTATGGGAGCAGAAAGCTTCATCTTTCTTCCGTGGAACAGCTGGTAGTTTCAAACTGCTGACTGTGAGATTGTTGTTGTTGTTATGTGCTGTGGTGTCGTTTCTGACTCATAGCGACCCTGTACAGGGTTTCTGAGGCTGTACATCTTTATGGGAGCAGAAAGCCTCATCTTTATCCCATGGAACAGCTGGTAGTTTCGAACTGCTGACCCTGAGATTAGCAGCCTGATTCGTAACCACTACACTACCAGAGCCTGATTTGTAACCACTATGCTACCAGAGCTCCTTATTATTCGTTGGATCACTGTAAATTGTGCTATGCTGTGAGTGGTTTGGGAGAAGTAGCTAAATATGTTTGGGTCACCATCAACGAAATACCACTCTTCTGCCATAAAATAATACTCTGACAATTATAATATCATCTCACTATAGCGCTATAGAACTTGTAAGAATGATTGGCTTCTTAAAACTAAAAACATGCCCATAGACACCATCTGTTTACATTTTGCAGTTACAGCATGTTGTTGTTAGGTGTCATCCATTGCATAGCAACCCTATCACAACAGAACGAAACACTGCCTGAACCTGCACCATCCTCACAATCGTTGTTATGTTTGAATCCACTGCTGCTGCCACTGTGTCAATCCACCTCATTGGGGATGGGGGATTTTCTTCTTTTTCACCATCTCTGGGAACTGGTCCCTCCTGATAGCATGTCAGAAGTGTGGAAGATGAAGTCTCTCCACCCTAGCTGTTAAGAAGCATTCTGGCTATATTGATCCCAACACAGATTTATTTTTTCCCTCTGGCAGTCCTTGGTACTTTTAATATTCTCCTCCAACACCGCATTTTAAATGCATTGATTTTCTTATTGTCTTCCTTATTCAATGTTCAACTTTCACATGCATATGAGGCAATAGAAAATACTATTGCTTGGGTTAGGCACATCTTATCCTCACACTGACATCTTTGTTCTTTAATACTTTAAAGAGGTCTTGTGCAGGATAGACAGGGATGGGCAACTTGGACATTGGCTACCCAAAATGGGGGGCAGGGGGCTACAAAGGCAAGAGGTGACTGGCTTACAAGCTTTCAAGAGGGAACCTAGATCCAGAGGGCCTGGAGGAAGGTAGAATCTCCAGTGAGTAGCATTCAATCTGTCTAGG
>NW_006408519.1:63443403-63447214 GCF_000296735.1 Chrysochloris asiatica
CTGATCATCCAGACATTGAAGCCAGGTCGAGTGAGTATTATCTGCAAGTGTGGATGTTCTTGTGCATATGCCCTCTCTTCTTATCAGCTGACTAACATTGTTTTAATTAATTAAAACAGATGAAATATTTAAAAATAAGTAGATTGGAAGAAACAATAATTGTAATATAATGGAATACATTTTTTAGCATTAAAATTTCAAAGGGCAGCTCTAGAAGACAAAGTCAAGTATTATAATGAAATGTGCAAAGAACTGCAATTAGAAAACCAAAAGGGAAGAACACACTTAGCATTTCTCAAGTTAAAAGAACTGAAGAAACAATTCAAACCTCAGTTTGCTATATTGAGTGATTCTATGGGACATTATTGAATGGTGCAGAAAGCATAAAAAGAAGATGGAAGAAATACAGTTACTGTACCAAAAAGAAAAGGCTGATGATGTCCAACCATTTCAAGAGGTAGCATATGATCAAGAGTCAGTGGCACTGAAGGAAGAAGTCTAAGGTGCATTGAAAGCATTGGAAATAAACAAGGATCCAGGAATTGATGGAATATATATTGAAGTCTTTCAACAAACTGATGCAACACTGGAGGCAGTCATTCATATATGCCAAGAAATTTGGACTAACTTGAATGGAAGAGATCTATATTTGTGCCCATTCCAAAGAGAGGTGACCTAAAAAAAATGCAGAAATCATTGGATAAATATAATTTATATAGCATGCAAGTAAAAGTTTGCTAAAGATTAATTCAAAAACAGTTGAGGTAGTACATTGACAGGGAGCTTCCAGAGGCTTAGGTTGGATTTAGATGGGGACATTGAATGAGGGATATTATTTTTGACATCAGATGGATCTTGGTTGAAAGCAGTGAATATCAGGAAGATGTTTACCTGTGTTTTATTGACTATGCAAAGGCTTTTGACTGTGTAAATCATGACACGTTATGGATAACATTGCAACAAATGGGTATTCTAGAACACTTAATTGTGTTTGTGAGGAACTTGTACATAGACCATGAGGCAGTCATATAACAGAACAAGGGATCACTGAATGTTTTAAAATCAGGAAAGGTGTGCTCCAGTGTTGTATTTTTTCACCATACTTGTTCAATCAGTATGCTGAGCAAATAATCTGGGAAGATGGGTTATATGAAGAAGAACATGACATCAGGATTGGTGGAAGATTCATTAACAACCTGAGATATGCAGGTGATGCAACATTGCTTGCTGAAAGGGACGAGGACTTAGAATACTTCCTGATGAAGATCAAAGTCTTCAAATATGGTTGTACCTCAGTGTAAAGCAAAATCCTCATCACTGGACCAATAAATAACATTATAGTAAATGTAGAAGTGATTGAAATTGACGAAGACTTAATTTTGCTTAGATCTACCATCAACACTCATGGAAGCAGCAGTCAAGAAATCAAATGACATATTGCACTAGGCAAATCTGCTGTATAAGAATCCTTAAATGTTCAAGAGCAAAATTGTCAGTTTGAGCACTAATGTGTACCTGCCCCAAGACCTGGTATTTTCAATAGCTTCATATGTATGGACAAGTTGGATAATGAATAATGAAAACTGTTTAAGAATTGATGCCTTTGAATTATGTGTTAAGAGAAGAATATTTAAAGTACCATGGACTGCCAGAACAAACAAACCCATGTTGTAAGAAGTACAGCCAAATGCTCCTTGGAAGTCAGGATGATGAAACGTTGTCTCTCATACTTTGGATATACTATCTGGAGAGTCTAGTCCCTGGAAAAGGACATCAAGCTTGGGAAAGTAGAGGTTCAGTGAAAATGAAGATTGACGCAGTAGCAGTAGCAATGGGTTCATGCAGGACTAGTCATTGTTACATTCTGTTGCCTGTAGGGTTGTTGTGAGTTGAAACTGACTCAATGGCACCTAACAACAAGAAGCTCATATCACAACTCAGTTATTAAAAAAAAAAGAAAACTTATAATTTGTTAGCCATACAAGCCTATGTTTTGATTCTTTTCATACTCCCATTTTATGCCAACTATAAATTAGCTCTTCTTTAACCAGTCCAGATCAGTGTAATGATTAGTGTTCCATAGCATCAGTTTACCAAGTGATAGCTTACTGCAATAACTTGAAAAAATACGAAGCAAATCCATAGTTGTTGTTAAGTGCTACCGAGTCAACACTGACTCATAACAACCCTGTACAGGGTTTCTGAGGAGCAATTGGTGGGTTTGAACTGCCGACCTTGTGGTTCATAGTCCAATGCCTGATCCTGCACCACCACACTTAGTAAAATTCAACTCACTCTTAAGATACGTCTATATCAAAATATTTGAAGAAAAATTCCTTTAATCTTTAGGAATTATTCAGCTTTTCCTCCTCTACCTACTGTCCCTTTCCTCAAGCAGAGAGTGTCTTAGTTTCATCCCTCCTAAAGCTCATAGTTAGCACTGAAGTTGATTCATCATCATCCTTCATCAGCTTCTTAGCACTGAAATTGATTTTTGTGATATTCAGGAACAATTTTTGAATATTCAGGAACAATTTAAAACTGAGTATAAAACTGTGAAACTACTTATGCATTTATTATCAAAATATACAATGTAATTTGTATTTTTTTCATAACTAATTGCAAGAGACATTAGGACCAATGACCAAATGTTAAAAACTGAAAAAGAGAAAACCTATAAATCAAATGTAATTGATATGGAAAATACAGGACCACAGTGGAGCGCTAACACTCCCTAAATGACAACTTTAAATAACTTCTCTAAATTGGCATGTTGCCATAGGGTTAATAACAGCTCCATAACTATGGATGGGTAATTTTACAGCCTTTCCACATTCTGTCTGCAGCATTTAATGTGATTTCTGTTTTAGGGCTTTGATCTTCTGGCTGTGAATAAGTAATGTGAGTGGATAAATAGATTTTAACAAAAGGATAAAATAGCATGTGGCAAATTGAAAGATTCATTGGGGAAGGATGGGGGGATCATATAGGTTGTTAATGGTTCTAAAAACAGTTATCACTCAGCTAATTCACTTCTTGACTTACTACTAAAGCACAATGTGTAGTCATTTCTCAAATTTTGTTTTCTAAAATATTGGTCTTAAAAAATGAAAGTGAAATAACTTACCTCCTTTGGTTTAACTCAGAAACATTTTTAGACTAACTCAGAGAAAAGAGATTTTTGCTGGTGATCTTTAAGAAAAAAAAATCTGCCTTTTGCTTTTTGTTTCCTTCATTTTTTTTTTAGCAAGAATGCAGTAAAATATATAGCTCTCTTTATTAAGAGTTTTGGAGTCCTGGTGTCACCATAGGATAAGCACTCGATCTCAAGGTAGGTTTGGACCTCAAGGTTGGTGGTTCACATTCACCAAGCACTCCTCAAAAACCCTGTACAGGGTTGTTATGAGTCAGAACGGACTTGACAGCACTTAACAACAACAACAATTCAGTGGAACCTGATTCATAGCTTTCCTGTAGGACAGGGTAGAATTGCTTCTTAGGGTTTCAGAGACTGTAAATCTTTATAGGAACAGACAGCCTCATCTTACATTTGCAGAGTAAATGTGCGTTTGAACTGCCAACTTTGCAATTAGCAGCCCAGTGATGAGCCCACTTCACTGCTAGAGCTCCCCAATATGATTTGTTGTTGTTGTTAAGTGCCATCCAGTCCATTCCAACTCAGAGTGACCCTGTATAGGGTTTTCTAGAAGTGATTAGTAAGTTTGAACCACTGATCTTGAGGGTAGTAGTCCAATGCTTATCCTACAGCACCACACCATGACTAATGTGATGCATACAAAAAAAAACAAGT
>NW_006408519.1:63447314-63450189 GCF_000296735.1 Chrysochloris asiatica
GGGGATTGTAACCATGGCAATGAGATGCTATACGATAGAATGAATGTAAAACTAATGTTCTCCCATGTAAACTATCACATAATTCACAAGAAAACATTTAAGAAAAAAAATAATAAAGAGGTCTTGTGCAGAAGATTTGCCTAATTCAATACATCATTTGATTTCTTAACTGCTGCTTCCATGAGTCTTGACTGTGGATCCAAACAAAATGAAGTCTTTGATAACTTCAATCTTTTCTCCAATTATCATTACATTATTTATTAGTCCAGTTATGAGGATTTTTCTTTTCTTTACACTGAGGTGCAATCCATACTGATGGCCAGAGTCTTTTATCTTCTTTAGTATTTCAAGTCTTCTTCACTTTCAGCAAGCAAGGTTATGTCATCTCAATATCACAAGTTGTTCATGAGTCTTCCTCCAATCCTGACACCATGCACTTCTTCCTGTGACCTAGCATCCTAGATTTCTTGCTCAGCATACTGATGGAATAAGTATGGTAAAAGGATACAATCTTGTTGCACACCTTTCCCGGTTTTAAACTGTTCAGTATCTCCTTGTTCTGTTTGAACCACTGCCTCTTGATCTATGTAGAGTTTCCTCATGAGCACAATTAAGTATTCTGGAATACTCATTCTTCACAGTGTTATCCATAGTTTGCTATGATCTGCACAGTCGAGTGCCTATGCATAGTTAATAGAACACAAGAAAACATTTTTCTGGTATTCTCTGCTTTCAGCCAAGGTCCATCTGACATCAGCAATTATATCCCTTGTTCCATATGCTCTTCATGAATTTCCAGGAGGCTAAGGTACTGCTTCAACCATTTTTTATTTAACTTTAGCAACATTTTATATATTGCTCAATGATTTCTGCATTCTGTTGAGTCACCTTTCTTTGGAATTGATACAAGTACAGATCACTTTTAAA
This sequence comes from Chrysochloris asiatica, assembly GCF_000296735.1. Lineage (NCBI taxonomy): Eukaryota > Metazoa > Chordata > Mammalia > Afrosoricida > Chrysochloridae > Chrysochloris > Chrysochloris asiatica. The sequence continues at coordinate 63,448,242 of NW_006408519.1, forward strand.
TGTTGGCCAAATTTCTTAGCATAGACAAATAAGTTTCTTCAGTGTTGAAAGATTTCAATTTGTATTCTCTCAATTCCTGGAGCCTCATTTTTAGCCAATGCCTTCAGTGCAGCTTGAACTTCTTCCTTCAATACCAATTGGTTCTTAGTCATATGCTACCTCTTGAAATGGATGACCATTGACCAATGGAGACCAATTACTGAACCCTGAATAGCCACTTGCAAACTTTTAAGACCCCAAATACTATGCAATGAACTAGGTGGTCCTCAGTTACCAGTTTTTGATTGATCTTTTTTTAAATTCCATTTTTCATTTTTCTATTGGCACTTTATCATACTTTTTGCACTACTTTTTTTTTTTTTAAAGGTTTTTATTGTGAATTGAGTGATAGTTTACATAGGGGAACATAGGGAAACATCAGTTTTATACTCATCATATTCATTTAATTGCAATGATTACAATCCCCTGCATGCGTCATCATTGAACAGTATTTGCTTCTATTCCCTCTGTTTTTATTTGGATGTGCACCAAAACACTCAGGAATATATAATCATTCAAACAGCCAAAGGGTACACCCTGCAAGCCTGTTCCCCGGTAGCTGGCACACATTCCCATCCCTCCATGAGTCGAGTCCTCCTCAGTGGTTCTGATTCTGCACACCATCATCTCTGCCTCCATCTCTGGTGTCGCAGCTTCTGTGGGTAGGGTCCCACACTCTGCTGCCGCTCTTCTCCCTTGATAGTCCCAGGATCCTCCACTGCAGAACTGTAAGATCGACTACTCATTTTGCTATAAAACTTGTACCTTCACAGTTACGACAATCGCTATTAGTCATGATAACAATTCCTTACTATTGAATTACGAGAGTCATGTCCCCATCTCCTTTCACCAGACCTGTCTTGACAGAATGGAAGCCACTCAGTGGGGATTCTACCTCCCCCGCACAATCTGAATCTAAACTCCCTCTTGAAAATTTGTAAGCCAGTTGTTTCATGTCTTTACAGCCTCCCATTTAAGGTAGCCAATGTCTAAGTTTTCCATCCCTATCAACCCTGTGTACATAGGGATGGAAATGATCCTTGTTGTAAAGATTATTTCCCTCTTGGTTGGTATTTTAAGCTACTATGTAAGTACAGGGTCACTATGGGTCGGAACCGACTCGAAGGCACTTAACAACAACAACAACAACAACAACAATATAAGTGTAGGTTAAGTTCATCAGATTGTAGCGATTTACACTTTTTTTTTTTTTAATTATTTTTTCCTCTTTTCCTTCCTCTAGTAAAGTTTATAACATCCAGCATGTGAAGCTAGGTCCAATGGGAACTATCTGCAAGTTTGGGTACCCTTGTGCCTATCCCCTCACTTCATATCAACTGGATGCTTCACTCTCAGCTCTAGCCCTCTGTGGCCATGTCCTGGTCCATGAGCTCAGGAGTCTCCAGGTCTCACTGTACTTCAGTTTAATTTCTATGTATTACGTCTGATGAGGTCCATATATATAGTCGTCTCTTATGCTGTCTAAAGAAGGTATTTGAAATGATGCTGGAGAACACGTGATAGAATTCATTTCAAATGCCCTGTATTGTTGTTGTTGTTGTTAGGTCCCATCGAGTCAGTACTGACCCATAGCAACCTTATTAACAGCAGAACGAAACAATGCTTCATCCTTGGCCAACCTCAAAACTTTTGCCACACTTGAGTCCTTAGATGCTGCAACTTGGCCAGTCCATCCTCATTGGGGGTCTTCCTCTTTTTCTGTGACCCTCCACCTTACCAAACATGATATCATCATCCAGTGACTGGTCCTTCCTGACAATATGTCCGAAGTATGAGAGGCGAAGTTTGGCCATCTTGGCCTCCAAAGAGCACTCTGGCAGCACTTCTTCCAAAACAGGTCTATTGGTTCTTTTGGTAGCCCATGGCACTTTCAATATTCTCCTCCAAC
>NW_006408519.1:63450289-63453968 GCF_000296735.1 Chrysochloris asiatica
CTTTAGTTTTAGAGTTCTAGTGTGGTGCAATAGGATAAGCATCGGACAGCTAATCACAAGGTCAGTGGTTCAAACCCACCAGCTGCTCCTTGGAAACTCTATGCAGAGGCACTATGCATGGAATCGACTGAGTGGCCCTTAACAACAACCTCAACAACAGTAGCCTGGCAATGGAAACATTAAGCAGCCATTTATACCATTAAACAGGCAATCAGTATGTAAATAAGACTTTTATAGCACCAATCATAAAACTCACTGCCATCAAGTCCCACTGCTATTGAATCAATTCTGTCTCGTTGTGACTCTGTATAGGATACAATAGAATTGTTTCCTAGGGTTTTCAAGACTGTTAATCTTTACAGGCGCAGAAGACCTCATCCTTCTTATTCAGTGTGTTTGAACTGCTGACCTTTCAGTTAGCACCTGAATGCTTAACCAACAGCCCCTCCAGGGCGCCTTAGCAACAACCCTAGCTAATTTTTATGGAGTACTTTACTGTGCTCCAAGTACTTCATATATTCTCTAAGTTTAACCTCACTTTAGTGAGGTCATGGTGGTGGTGGGCATATGCTACCGAGTCGGTTCTGACTCATAGTGACCCTGTACAGGGTTTCAGAGGCTGTAAATATTTACAGGAGCAAAGAAAGCCTTATCTTTCACTCGTGGAGTGACTGGTGGTGGTGGTGGTTTTGTGCTGTCGAGTCGGATCCGACTCTTAGCGACCCTGCACAGGGTTTCTGAGGCTGTAAATCTTTATGGGAGCAGAAAGCCTCATCTTTCTCCCACAGAATAACTGGTAGTTTTGAAAAGCTGACCTTGTGGTTCGCAGCCCAATTTGTAACCACTACGCAAACTATTGACTGGGTGGATAGCAGCCCAGTCTCGTAATCCACTCTGCCACCAGAGCTCCTTTTGGTAACATGAGTGGGTTAGTTATGGTGCTTCCATTTTATGGGAAAAGAAACTGTGGGTCAAGGAGGTAAACAATCATTGTCTAAGGTCACAAGACCAGTAAGAGTCAAAGTTGAAATCAAAACTCAGATTTCTGACTTCAATATTGTGTTGTCAAGTGCCATCGAGTAGGTTCCAACACATAGCGACCCTGTGTAGGGTTTCTGAAGGATCCTGTGCCTGATCAACAAAATGGCATTGCAGCTTCTCCCAAGTAGCGCTGAATAAAGTCCTGCTCAAGCGTCTTTATTACACCAAGAGACCCTCCCACTGGTAATTTCAGGTTTCAGGAAAATCTCCATAACCATGGGCATTGGAAACTCCAGAACTGTACCCAGGACCACACCACCTTAAATACTCCAGTCTGTTAAAAACAGGTGGGCTCTTGGTCTCTTTTGGTGACTTAGAGTATCCCCTCCCAGGTTTACTGTCAATAAACCTGCCTGCTGTTGAAGCCTAGTCTCTCTCCTTGTCTCTTTCTTTCTTATTTCTTACAGTTTCCAAGGAGCAGCTGGTGGGTTTGAATTGCTGATCTTGTGGTTCACAGTTCATTGCTGATCCTACAGTGCCACACTAGACGTCTGGACTTCAACATTAGTGATGTTAAATGCAACATTAATTCTGATAGGGAAAGAGAGAAAGAAAACAGTGAAAACATTAGGCACTGAGGGAGACATGACAGTGGACTGAAGGTCAGAAAGGGATGGGTTGATCATTAGAAGATGAGCATGCTCCCTTCATAGGTCCCACCCCTCTCCCAACCTGCTCCCGCATTTCCTTGTATATAAATTAAGTATATCTAAGATAACAAGGGAGTCCTAGTATAGCTCTGTGGGCTCATGTGTCAGACTGCAAAGCCATTTGAACAGCAAGGTCAGTAGTTAGAGCTCATCAGATGCTCCTTGGAAACCCTATACAGGGTTGTTATTGGTCTCAATTGACTCAATGGCACTTAACAACAACAACAAGATAACAAGGGGAGTACTGGTATGGCTCTGTGGGTTAATGCACTGGACTGCAAAGTCGTTTGAACTGCAGTGTCGACAGTTCAAGCTCACCATCTGTTCCTTGGAAGCTCTATAAAGGGTCACTTGGGGTCAGAACTGACTTGACGGCACTTAACAACAACAAGATAACCAGAGAGGACTGGTGTGGCACTGCGGTTAATGTGCTGGAATGCAAGTTCGGTTTGAATTGCATTCAGGGTCGTTATGAGTTGGAACCTACTCAATGGCACTTAACAACAACAACAAGATAACAAGAGTAGAAATTGTCATGGCAAATGTGACTTACTAGACTCACCAGAGCTACTTTATGTTCCCACTTTTGAAATTTTTATTGATGACATTGTGAAATGTGTACAAATAGAGATTATTCTCTCTCTATTCTTACAGAGGAGTCCTGGTTTGGTGTAGTAGGATAAGCACAGAACAGTCAGTTTGAATCATAAGGATAGTGGTTCAAACTCACCAACCACTCCTAGGAAACCCTATACTGGGTCGCTATGAGTCAGAACTGAATCCATGGTACTTAGCAACAACAACAATTATTATAGAAGAATCCTGGTGTGGCACTGTAGGATAAGCACTGGACTGCTAACTACAAGATCAGAGGTTCAAACTCACCAGCCATTCAGAAACCATAATAAATTTCCACAGTACTCAACAACAACTATTATGGAGAGAGAGAGAATTCTGTACCTCAATCTTTTAATCATCTGAGTACTTGAATGATTAAGGAAAAACAATTGGTTAAAAAAATACTTGAATTTCAAAGCCATGCCTGAGTAAATAATTGATTTAAACTTTATTTCTGAATATGAAAATGAATATTAAATCATAGTCCTCCATTTACACTGATCATAAGACTTCAGTTTTATCATACATTTGAAGTAAGTTTAAGGAATTTTACAATTATACAGAGTGAATTGATACTATTAATTGTCACGATGATCTATTTGGACAAGTTAGGATATTCAACCATAATTTGATTGAAAACACAGGAAGTAGGCTCAGTAGTAAATCAAATCATCATCAGTCACTGTGTTTGTTCCATCTTGTAATGAACTAATGAACAAGCAAGCATGTCCATGATAGTCAATAAAATAACTCCAAATATTAATTTATAGTGCAAAAAATATTTTCTATATTATATTTGAATATTAGTAATATTGTTGTTGTTAAGTGCCCTCGAGTTGGTTCTGACTCAGCGACCAAATAGAGAGTTTCCAAGGAGCAGCTGGTGAGTGTGAATCACTGACGTTGTAGTTCAAACCAACCTTGTAGTCTTGGGCTTATACTACTGCACCAATGAGTAATATTATATTTGATGTTACTAATTTGATATAGCTAGTATTAGTTGCATTTTATTTGATGTCATGTTTGCTTTTATTTATTTATTTTTAATGTTTTATTGTGAGTTATATGGTAGTTTACATGGGGGAACTTTAATTTTACATTCATTCCATTGTATATCATCTCATTGCCATGGTTCCAATCCCCTCCATGCAACATCAACCACCCAAAGGGTATATCCCAGAAACCAGCCCCCTACACTTCCCCCTCCTTCCCCCATTTTTCGACCCACAGTCCCTTTCCCTCTCTGGGTCCAAAGACCCCAGTCGCTTCATCACTTTGTGTCATCATCTCTGCCTCCATTTCAGGCATCTCTGTTTCTCTGGGTAGGATACCGCTCTTGGCTCTTCTCAGTTGATGGTCCCAGAGGCCTC
>NW_006408519.1:63459993-63468588 GCF_000296735.1 Chrysochloris asiatica
GTGACCTTCCGCCTCTGCTCCAAATTCCACTGGCTACAAGCCTCCAAGCCTCCAAACCACTCCTATCTCTGTGGGTCCGAATCTTGGAGCTCTGTCTTGTCTCTTTTCTGCCTGGAATTCCGAGCCACTTTTGACTTGGACCTTCACTATGCCTGCAATTCTAAAGGCTTTGCGATCTGGCGGTTTAAACCACAGGGGTGCTTTGTTACTGGTATTAAGCTTCTACTCAGTTTGGGCTAGCCCAATCCTTGATGCTTTCATGGGCGGGCCTGAGGCTAGGAGGCTGGGCAGAGGGCTGGCCTAGGCCAAAGAGGTGGAGGATGGGCTTCGTGCTTGTAGGCAGATGGGGTCTGTTTTTGATGACATCTAAAATGCCTCTCTTTGTCTCCCTGTGCCTTGAGCCCCCCAATATGTCCTATATATTCGCCGATAATGCCCAATGTGGCAATGAGGACCCCCCTGGATGGACTATGTTGGTTCCTGTGGCCCCACCAATTCTCTGAGAGTTTCAGCCCTTTGAATGGGTCTGCTCAGGCCCTGCTAAGTTCTGCAGTGGCCAGGGCCTTCCCCGGGAAGGACCCCAGAGCAGGCGGGTGGAAGTTAAAAATGCTCGTAATTCCTTAATAGTTTGATCCTTCAAAAAAAACGAGTTCATAAAGTTGCAGCCTAATGTTTTATGTTTGCCCAAAAGCTGTCTGTCTACCAGGCGGGGGCCTCTATTTGTGATACCGCCCCTTCTTTTCTCTCGAGCCCACGTACCTGTCTTGCCCAGTCAGGGAAGCACCGCCTACCCATGTTTGCGTTTATAACAACTAGTTGGAATGAGTATTTTTTGCAAACTTTTGTTTATTTGAGATACACACACACACATATAAGATAGTATATTGTTGTCGTTAAGGGCTGTCGAGTCGGTTCTGACCCATAGCGACCTTGTGCAGGGTTTCCGAGGGTGTAAATCTTTACAGGAGTAGAAAGTCTCATCTTTCTCCCACAGAGCGGCTGGTAGTTTCGAACCACTGACCTTAAGGTTCGCAGCCTGATTTGTAACCACTACGCTACCAGACCTCCCTTATAGGATAGTATAGAAGCCTTTATTAAACAAAAGTATCAAAATGTGAAGCTACTATATCTTGACATATCTTCCATCAAAGCCTGTACACTTCTGAAGGCAGTGTTTTGTCTCGCTAACATTTCCCTGAAAAATTCTGCACTGTTTGATTTACACTGTGTCAAAACGACAATTTTGCCACCCTGGAGGGACTCAAATTTTGTTGCTTTTCAATGTTCTTTGAGTTTCATGCAGAAAAATAAACCTTAAGGGGAAACATCAGTGCTGTAGGGAGGGTGTAGTAAGGTTTTCCATCTAAATTCTTGTAGGACAGCCCTTGTTACCCTCAAAGAATGAACAGGTACATTGTCATGATGGAAACAAAAAATATTCCTTGGCACAAGTTTCCTGGCTCTTTTCTCACCAATGAGGTTTTCAGTCTTAACACTTCTCCATGATCATCCTGTGCCCTGGGAGAAAATCTATTAAGGTTCTTCCTTTGGATGGTGGTGGTTAAGTGCCGTGGAGTCAGTTCCAACTCCTAGTGACCCTGCACAGGGTTTCTGAGCTTGTAAATCTTTGCGGGAGCAGAAAGCCTCATCTTTCTTCCATGGAACAGCTGGTAGTTTCGAACTGCTGACCTTGCAGTTCACAGCCCGATTTGTAAACCACTATGCTACCAGAGCTCCTTTAGAAACACAACAAAACAGTTTACATAGCCTTCTGAGCTGACTTCTCCTCCTTGAATTTGACTAGTCAATCAGATGCCCTTAGCAGTCACTGTTATGATTGGATCTTTTCTGTGAAGGCATCCTAACAAGACTTAGACAAGTGCATTACTAACAGAATTTGTCTGCAATCATCTACTGATTGCAGAGATTTTAGACACATTTTGTTTGAAATAAACCTGCGCATGTGTGAATAGTAGCGTTTCTTCTACATTCCCGTCATACAAGTGGGTTAGATATCCTCCTTATTTTCCCTTGCTGTCTCACCGTATTAAAATAAATAAATAAATAAAACACTCAATACATAGAAGCATACCTGCCTTTTTTGAAGATTAGAGTTACCAGTTAGCATCTTTTCTTGTTGCTATCGTATATTTTTGTAAGTGTACTGAGAACATATATGCTAAATAAACTAAAAAGTGTAAGGCAACAACCAGAAAGAAGAAAAAGAAAAAGTTAAAAAAAAATTTAAACATTATGAGTTCATAGCATGGTTGCTATTCGAGCTATTTTTTGTGTTTTGCTCATATCTCTACTTGTTGTGTTGACAACACTATTCACTCCCACCTAATATGGCATCTTTGATTTCTGAGAGAAGATTTGTCAGTGGTTACAGCAGGAAGCAAGCAGTGTTAAGCAAAAGAAGTGATTATCCCTTTTGGTGCTACAAACTCATTTTTGCTCTTTAGACCATCAGTAAACCCACCATATTCATAAATGAGGTAGTTTCCTAGTTTACTTTTGTCATTGCAAAAGTATTAGAAATGCCAGACTTCCCTTTGCATGACGAATCTACTCTAATAATGAAACTAAAGGCTAAGAATATGATTTATTACCACTTGCCAATATTTTTCCTGAAGTCAGATTGTATACTTTGGGTAACAGATTTCTAGAGTCAGAACTTCATTATGGCAATGATAAAATCCTTTTTATATATCATTTGTAATACTACTTATGTCTGTTTTATAAAAAAAAAAAAACAACCAAACTGAAACATTTTTTCCATTTCTGCTGAAAATTGAAAATGAGACAAAGCCTTTCACTTGCATATACATCATAATGTGGTCCATTGATTATACTAATGTTCTTCAAATTTGATAATCACAATCACCTGTTAAAAATGATCACTTATTTTAGTAAAGTATAAAGCTTAAATCATTCAAAATCATTAAAATTTGAAAAAGCAATTCTTAGAAATATTTAGCAGAAATATTTTCTTTGGAGTTTTTTTACCTCTCGTTATCATCAAATTGTATTCCAGCACAAGGCATAAACTTGCTTCTTGGTTCTATTCATCCCCTTGAAGCATAGAAAGGACCAAGTAAATCAGACTGCAAAGGCGTTTGAACAACAAGGCCAGTGGTTCAAGCTCATCAGCTGCTCCTCAGAAACCCTATACAGGGTTTCCATGGGTGGGAATTGACACGATGGCACTTAACAACAAGAACAACAAATGTTCTATTTTCCTCTGAAAACCAGCAGTTAAACTTATTCACAATTTACTCCAAAGAAGAATTCTGCTTCATGTTTCAAAATAGTTGCTACAAGTTAGGTTTTACATAAGGGAGACTACCCTTGGGCACTTAAAGGAGCTCTGGTAGCGTAGTGGTTACGAATCGGGCTGTGAGCCGCAAGGTCAGCAGTTCGAAACTACCAGCGGTTCTGCGGGAGAAAGATGAGGCAGTCAGCTCCCGTAAAGATTTACAGCCTTGGAAACCTTGTGTAGGGTCGCTATGAGTCAGAACCGACTCCACGGCACTTAACAACAACAACAACAACCCTTGGGCACTTAAATGAGCTATTGTTTGAATATTGATTATGAATGGGATCCAATGACCATATGACTGGGAAAAATCATGTCTGTACTGTTTCTTCATCTTTCTGGTCTGTAAATATTTTTCTGACATGCATTATATATCACTATAGATAAGAAGATTGTTTTAAGACCTGTCCTTGCTGATGGGGTATACCTAACATCTGTCAGCCATACTTATTTATCCTCCCCAAGCTTAAATTTGCCCATCAATAGACTGAAGATAATAGCAGTGTCCCTTTAAAGGCTTTTTGTAATGATGTAATTAGATAATGGACAGCCTGTGCTTAGTATAGTCTCTGGCATATAGAAAGTACTCAATAGATGCCACATATTATCATGGAAAATTTTCTCATCCTGCCTTCAATTTCAGTTAATAGGCTGCTACAGGATTTTATTAGGATATATTCAGTGACTATTTTTACAGAAATAAATATAATAAAGCATGTCAGAAACAGAATATTAAAAAAACTCTATATTACATACATGTTTTCCTTTACCACCCAACAAAAGAATAAATAAAATGTAATAATTTATCCACCGCCTTTGTTTTCTAGTGCTGCTATAACAGAAACACCACAGTGCTGGGGGTTAATGAGCTGGACTGCAAAGTCGTTTTGAACTGCAAAGTTGGTGGTTCAAGCTCACCAGCTCCTCCTTGGAAACCCTATACAGGGTCGCAACTGACTTGATGTCACTTAACAACAACAACATGGCTCAGCAAACAAATTTATACTTAACCAGCTCTGTTGTTGTTAAGTGCTGTTAATGACTCATAGCAGTGCTATGTGGGATTTTTGAGGAGTGGCTGGTGGGTTTGAACTGTTGACCTTGTGGTTGGCAGTCAAATGCTTATCCTACAGTGCCCCACCAGCTCAAGGGATGAATTTGTCAGCTCTGGGGAAAGATACTTGTCTCCTTTCAGCATCTTCAGGCTCAGCATTCATTAGAGATCTCCATTGTCATTACAGCAATCTTCCCTTTACAGTGTGGATACCCCAGGTTCAAAGGGCACACACCTGGCTCTTCCTCCTTGGTGGGAGAAGTCCACCTGATCTTTGCTCCCTTCTTTCTCTTTATCTCTTGTAAGGTAAATGGTGTTGCTGGCCATACCCCAGCAGACTCCCTTTGCATCCAGTAAAGGTTGTGACATGGTGAAGGGTGTTGTATCCTACTTGAACTCTTCTTACTGGTTTATAACATCAGATTACACCCAGAGGGTATCATTATATAACTGCCAAACCGCTCTGAATCATGGCCCAGCCAAGATGACATATTTTTGTGGGCACAGTTCAATCCATGTTATAGATGTTATGAAGTTTCTCATGTGGATTAAATTGTATCCCTGAAAAATCATGTGTCAACTTGAGTAGGCCATGATTGTCAGCATTATGCAGTTCTCCTCCACTTTATGATCTGATTAATTATTTTATGTATTGTAAATTTTAACTTCTATGGTGTTAAAGGGAATCCTGGTGTGGCACTGTTGGATAAACACTGGACTGCTAACTACAAACCCACTAGCCACTTCTCGGTAACCCTATACAAGGTTTCTATAAGTCAAAACTTACTCTATTGTTCTTAACAACAACAATAATGGTGTAAAAGAGGCAGGATTAGAAGCAGTCGTGTTAATGAAGCAGTATACAATCTAAAGGATGAATTATTCTGTATGTGTTGTATCTTGAGTCAATCTCTTTTGAGATATTAAAGATACTATACAAACAGAGCAGACAGACCTCCTACCACTAAGAAAGAAGAACCAGGAGTGAGGGCATCCTTTGAACTCAGGTCCCTGTGTTGATAAACTCCTAGATCTAGGGGAAAATTGATAACAGGAACTTCCCCCCAGAGCCCACAAACAGTGAAAGCCTTCCTGTGTAGATGGCACACTGAATGCTAGCCTTCGATACTGTGAGGGAATATTCCTGTTGACGCCATCCACTGGGGTATTTCTGTTATAACAGCACTAGATAACTAAGACAACTTCTAAATGGTGAATGAATTTGCATAACAGTAGTAAGCATGGGTGGTTGTTGTTATGTGCCCTGGAGTTGGTTCTGACTCATAGTGACCCTGTACAGGGTTTCCAAGGCTATAAATCTTTACAGGAGCAGAAAGCCTCATCTTTCTCCCTCGGAACAGCTGGTAGTTTCGAACTGCTGACCTTGTGCTTCGCAGCCCAAATCATAACCACTACGGTACCAGAGCTCCTAAGCATGAGTAGATAAATGCAAATTTATTGAACTCACTTTCTATGTATGTTTTTGTTAGGTGTCCTCCACTTGTTTCTGACTCATATCGACCCTATGTAAAACCGAAAAAGTACTGCCCGATTCTTTGAATCCATTGTTTTTGCCATTGTACCCATTTATCTTTTTGCTGATTTTCCACTTGTCCAAGCATGATGTCCTTCTCCAGTGACTGGTCCTTCTTGACAATATGTTCAAAATATGAGAGATGAAGTCTCATCATTCTCGATTCTAAGGCATACAACCATTATGACTGTATTTATGCCAAAACGGGGTTGTTTGTTCTTCTGGAGCCCCTGGTACTTTGAGTATATTTCATCAACACCATAATTCAAGTGCATTGATTTTTCTATGATCTTCCTTATTCATTGTCTAAATTTCACATACATATGAGGCAATTGAATATACCATTGAATCTTAGTCCTCTTTGTCGCTTTAAAGAGGTCTTGTGCAGCAGATTTGCCTAATACAACATGTAGATTTCTTGAAATGTGTGCCCCTGAGTGTTGATTGTGGATCCAAGCAAAATGAAGTCTTGGACCACTTCAATCTTTTATCCATTTAGCATGATGTTATTTATTTGTCCGGTTGTAAGGATTGTTGTTTGCTTTACCTTGAGGCACAATCCATACTGAAGGCTGTAGTCTTTGATGTTCATTAGTAAATATTTTAAGTCATCTTTGCTTCTAGCTACTGATCCGTCCTCTACTTCCAACCTTTACATTCCAAACACCGATGATTATCAACACATCTTGGTTGTATGTTTGATCATTTTCAGACTGAAGAAGTTGGTAGAGTTCTTCAATTTTATCATCACTGACGTTAGTGGTTGGTTTGTAAATTTGAATAATAGTGGTATTAATTGATCTTTATTGTATGTATATGGGTATTATTATTTTATTACAGATAGCATTATTCTTTAAGATAGACTTTGAAATATTCTTTTTGACAATGAATCCAGTGCCATACCTCTTTAACTTCTTATTCCTGGCATAGTAAACCATATAATTGCCTGATTCAAAATGGCAAATCCTAGTCCATTATGGTGCTGTAGGATAAGCACTGGACTGGTAACCACAGGCGAGTGGTGCAAGCCCACTAGCCTCCCCATAAGAAACCCGATACAGGGTTTATATGGGTCAGAAGTGACTCAATGCCACTTACTAACAACAGAAATGCCACAGATTATTGATCCCCATTCACTCTATTTCATTTTTTCTGCTACCAATTTTCTTATATTTATACTTCATACATTTCTGTGTTTTGATTATTAATGGATGTTTCACCTCATTCTGAGTTGTCAAGTCTCCTTTTTTTTGGCATAGTATTCCCCTTTCCTTTTTACTTCCCAGGAAATATTTTAAATATTAAAAGGATTTAAATGTCACTTAGTTTCTTCCAATTTGTTTCTCTTTACATCATGTATCAAGAATAAAAAATTCATGTTTATAAATAAAATGCAATATAAAGTGCCAGTACTTCTCATGAATCAGCTATCGCAGTGTTGAATGTTTATTACTTATTCACTTAACAAATATTTATGGACATATATTATGTGTCAAACATTGTGGGGATACAAATATATAAGCTGCTGCCCTGCAGGGCACAGGGAATCTAGATGGAAAACAGGCAGTGTCACATTACATGGTACAGATGATGAAGGAGGTGAGCTTAAAGTGTTATGGGAACACATTCAAAAAAACAAATACGCATCTATATTAGCTTAAAGAAGGCATCCTGAAAGAGACCATATGACTTAACTTTTCAAGATGATAAGGAGGAGTTAATGAGATATAAAAGAAGTAGCTGGAGATGGTGGGTGTTGCAGGAAAAGAAGGGGTTATAACCAAAGATGGGAAAATACAAAACAGTCTGCTTTTTAGAAAAGAAGTTTGACATTTTTGGAGCAGAGTAGAAGGGTGAAACTGAGGTAAGATGATTTGTAAGATATAAGCAAGAGCTAAATCATGAAAGATCTTGTTTTTCATGCTTAGTAGTTATGAGTCCTGATATGGTGCTGTTGGATAAGCACTAGGCTGCTAACCTCAAGGTCAGTGGTTCGAACACACCAACCACTCCTCAGAAATCCTATGCAGAGTCCTATGAGGCAGAACCAACTTGACAGCACTTAACAGCAACTGCAACAAGTGTGGCACTTGGGGTCAAAGAAATAGGGAGTGCCATGAATAATAAAGGAGCTCTGGTAGCATAGTGGTTACAAATCGGGCTGCTAATCTCAGGGTCAACAGTTCGAATAATATTTGTATTAAATTAAATATTTGTATTAAATTAAATAATATTTGTATTAAATGGTCTTCCTTGTAGACGTACAAACATTAACTTATCACAGACAGCATTGTATTTCAAGACAAACCTTGAAATGTTCTATTTGATGATGGATGTGACACCATTCCTCTTCAACTTGTCATTACCAGAATACTAAACCATGAATGGCAGATTCAAAATGGCCAGTATCTGTCCATTTCAGCTCATTAATGTTTATGATATCAATCTTTATGTGTTCCATTTTATTTTTTACTTCTTCCATTTTTATAGCTTCATACTTCATACATTTCATGTTCTGATTGATAGTGGAAATGTGCAACTTTTTCTTCTCATTTTGAGTCATAATTCGTCAGCACCTTAAGGTCCTGAAAGTTTTACTTCATCCACACCATTAAAGCTGACTCTTCTTTGAGGAGGCAGCTCTTCCTGAATTGTGTTTTAGTGCCTTTCAACCTGCGGGACTCATCT
>NW_006408519.1:63472328-63473288 GCF_000296735.1 Chrysochloris asiatica
ACAGGTATACATTTACAGGGAGCTGCCAGAAATTCAAGCTTGATTGAAAATAGGATGTAGAACTAGGGATATAATTCTGACTTCAGATGGATCTTAGCTGAAAACACAATACCAGAAATGTGTTTACTTGTGTTTTATTGAGTATATAAAGACATTCAACTGTGTTGATCATAACAAACTATGAATAACATTGTAAGGAATGGGGATTCCAGCATACTTAATTGTGCTCATATGGAACCTGTACATAGATAAGAGGCAGAAATTAGGACAGGACAAGGGGATACTGTATGGCTTAAAATTAGCAAAGGGATTCGTCAGGTTTGTATCCTTTCACCATACATATTCAATCTATATTATTTATCTATATTTACTACAAAATAATCCAGCAAGCTGGGTTATGTAAAAAAGAACATGGCATAGGATTGAAGGAAAACTCATTAACAATCTGTGATATTCAATGACACAACCTTGTTTTTTGGAAGCAAAAGGGACTTGAACCATTTACTGATGAAGATTAAAGAACACAGTGATCAGTATGGGTAAAAAACTCAATGTATAGAAAACATAAATCCTCACAATTGGATCAATAAATGATATTGTTATAAATGGAGAATCTGGATAATATCATTAATATCACAGGCAAGTAAACTTTTGTTAAACTAATTCAAAAACAGCTTTAAGAGTACACTGACTGGGAACGGCCAGAGATTCAAGCCAGATTCAGACCAGGACATGGAACGATGGATATCATTGCTGACATCAGATGGATATTGGTAAAGGCTTTTGATTGTGTGGATCATGACAAACTTTGACAACATTGTAGAGAACGAGTATTCTGGAACACTTAAATGTGCTCATTTTTGTTGTTGTTGTTATGTGCCATCGAGTCGGTTCCGACCCATAGCGACCCTGTATAGGGTTTCCGAGGGTGTAAATCTTTACGGGAGTAGAAAGCCTCAT
>NW_006408519.1:63474398-63481078 GCF_000296735.1 Chrysochloris asiatica
AATACACAAGAAGTGGGAGGGGAATGGAAGAACAAGGAGGATGGGAGAACAGTTAGGCAGGTTTGCATGGGCTAAGTGGGAGAGATAACTAATGATGTATACACAACCTTGGAACAACAGGGCTCTGGGATACAGGGATTGAGGCATGGTTTGAATGGGTAAAGAGGGGAAATAATGTTAAGATGTTTGGCTGTCTTTTGAATGCCGGTTTCCCTTGCATATCATTGTAAAATAGACATTTGAGGGAGAGCCAAAGGAATAGCCAGAAACATCACTATAGAAAGCTTGTAAGTCTGTCTTCAGCCAATGACTGATTGGAATACCTAAAATGGAAAATGGGCCTAGAACTTGTCCAGTGAAAGAGGCTTCCTGTAGAGCATCTGCATTACATAAGACCATAAGTGGAATCCTGAACCCCATTCAGAATCTTCTGAGGCAAGAAATCTCCACTTGAAAGGAAAAGCAGACCAGCCTGGAGCAGCTAAAAAAACAGAAAATACTTCTTGAATGAAAGACCGACAGGAAAAATAAAAAACAGTAATGGCAGTCTGACTGACTACTATAAGCACAAGCAAGTTGCTCACCCAGGAGCCATCAAGGCAAGTGTTCGAGTCCTCTCAGGTCAAACCCCTCCCAAGACTAAGATTCAAGGGGAATACATGTGGTCTGACAGGTGACCATGTTGGTCACCGATAAGGGGAAGTGAGGGGAAAAACAGCAATGAAGTTGTAAGTTAAGTCTGACCACATTCAGTAGACTCCTGTGAACCTGGTTTGAGACCTGGCTGGACAGCAGTATGGCAAGACCTGGGGACTCCTGGGCTCAGAGACAGTGACATAGCCACAGAGGACTAGAGTGAAGAGTGAAGTGTCCAGATGATAAGAAGTGAGGGCATATGCACAAGAACACCCACACTTGCAGATAATACCCACACTTACTGGCTTCAATGGCTGGATGATCAGAACTCAACTAGAAGAAGAAAGAAGATGGAAAAAAAATAGTAATCTGATACAATTTGTTGAACTTGACCTACACCTATGTGTGCAGTAGTTCAGAAGAGGGAACAAATCTTCCCACCACCTTGGTACACAGCATAGACAGGGATGGGCAACTTAGACATTAGCTACCCAAAATGGGGTGCTACAAAGGCAAGAAGTGACTGGATTACAAGCTTTCAAGAGGGAGCCTAGATCCAGAGGGTGTGGCGAAAGGTAGAATCTCCACTGAGTGGTATCCAATCTATCTCGACAGGGGTGATGAAAGGAGATGGGGGATAAAACTCTTGTACAATAGAGAATAATTGCAATCAGGACTGATTGTGAGGGTTGGAAATATAAAGGTAGACATTTTGTAGCAAAAGGAGGGGAGTAATTGACTTTGCAATCCGGAAGCAGAGGTCACTGGGACCATCAAGGGAAAAGAGAAGAGTGCGGGACCTTACCCAGAGAAGCAGTGATGCCAGAGGTGGAGGTAGAGACGATGACATGGAGAGATGGAATGACTGGGGACTCCAGACCCAGAGAGGGAAAGGGGCTTTGTGCTGACGACTGAGGGGCAGGCTTGTGGGGTGTACCCTTTGGGTGTTTGATGATGCATGGAGGGGATTGTAATCATAGCAGTGAAACAATATATGATAGGATGATTATAAAGCTAATGTTCTCCCATGTAAGCGATCACATAATTCACAATAAAATCTTAAAAAAAAAAGAAATACTGATGAAGATCAAAGATCACAACCTTCAGAATGGATTGCACTTCAATGTAAAGAACACAATAACCTTCACAATTGGTTCAACAAATAACATGATAATTGGAGAAAAGATTGAAGTTGTCACAGACTTCACAAGGAAGCAGCATTCAAGGAATCAAATGGTGTAGTGCATTAAGCAAATCAACTGTGCAAGCTGTCTTAAAATGTTCAAGAGCAAAGATGTCAGGTTGAGGACTTAAGTGTGCCTGACCCAAGCCATGTTATTTTTAATCACCTCATATGTATGTATTCGCTATGGGTCGGAACCGACTCGAAGGCACTTAACAACAACAACAACAATATATGTATGTGAAAATTGGACAGTAAATAATGAAAACCATAGAGGAATCAATGCATTTGAATTATTGTGTTGGAAACGAATATTAAAAGTGCCATGGACTACCAGGAGAATAGTTAGATAACGTACAGTCAGAAGGTTCCTTAGAAACCAGAATAGTGAGACTTCATTTCTCATATTTTGGACATGTTATCAAGAGGGACCAGTCCCTGGAGAAGGACATTGTGCTTGGTAAAGTAGAAGATTTCTGAAAAAGGGTAAGATCCCCCCAAACATGGATTGGCACAGTGACAGCAGCAATGGGCTCAAACATAAAACAATTGTAATGATGGTGTACGACCAGGCAGTATTTTGTTCTGTTGTGCATAAGGTCGCTATCAGTCAAGGGCACCTAACAACGTTAACATTCTGTGTCAAAGTATAAAAGCTCTGTATTGGGTTAAGGTTTAGAAACTATCAAGAACACTGTTATTTTTCAATTATGCTGTTAAAAGCTTCTGCAATAACAAGATAATGAATTTTGACAGACATTTCTGAACCCAATGTCATCCTGTTCATTTAAATTCTTCATTTGTTTTTAGAGAAAAATGATAAAATTTAAGGCCAGGAAGTTTGAAAACATGCATTATGAACTCATAATTGTATGAATAATAGAAAAATAATATGAGAAACATCTCTAGTCATGCTTTATTATAATTCATAATTAAAATGTCATCATAATTTAAAAAAATATACAAGTTTAAATTAGTTTCATCTTATCACACGTCTTTTTATATTTACACTGGGTCACAGAAAAATACAGTAGAAAAAGTCATTAATAAAGAGAACAGATCATATTCAAATTTATTTTTTAGATTTTAACCAGATTAGTTAGCAAATATTCCATTTGTATAACTACCTTGTTGTTAATTATCAAGTGCCACCGAATCAGTTCTTACTCATAGCAACCCTGTTTAGGGTTTCAGAGGAGTGGCTGGTGGGTTTGAACTGCCGACCTTGTGTTCCAGTGCATTATCCCACAGCACTGCACCAGGGCTCCCTTAGTCATAAATATTCTGCATATAAATGTTGTGGGTCTTATGGAAGATAAGATTTATTGGAAATGAATATAATTACAATAAGCATAGAAACTGAAAAATGAAATGAACTTTTTACATTTAAGTAATTTGCTTTTTACTTCTTCAATCAAAATTAATTGTGTTTTTAAGTGAAGAATCAGATTTCTTTTTTATTTTATATTTCTTTTTCTACGTGGACTATTTTTAATATTATCAGCTATTTTTCATGGTATATATTTTCAAGATCCTTCATAACCCTGATTATTTTCCTTTGAAAAGGACTCATTTAAAAAATAATCTTTTCATGCATTAGTCATTTGTCTAAGTTTTATGGTAAAATCCTTGTTTAAATTTTTTGCTCTCTTTTTATTGGTTTAATTTCTATTGTTGAGGTTTTAAAAAAATAATACTTTGTTTTGTTTTTGGTAAAATTTATACAGCAAATTAGGTTTCCCTTTAATTTTTAAAGATAACTGGTGATGCAAAGTATTAAGCATTGTGCTACTAACAGCAAGGTTAGTGGTTCAAACCCACTGGTTTCTCCATGGGAAATGTTGTTGTTAAGTGCCATCAAGTCGGTTCCAACCCATAGCAACCTTGTATAGGGTTTCCGAGAAGCGGCTGGTGAGCTTGAACCACAGACCTGGCAGTTCAAACAACTTTGCAGTCCAGTGCATTAGCCCACAGGGCCACACCAGAACTCTTCCATGGGAAACAGATGAGGTTATTTGCTTTCTTAAAGATTTACAGTTTTGGAAACCATATGGTGCAGTGTCATTCTGTGCTATGGGGTTGCTATGGGTCTGAATTGACTGTACAACAGTGGGATTCTTCATTTGGTTTTAACAATTTCTACACATTTTGTTCTCAGCCTTAAGTTACAATTTTTATAATGTATTGGCATTGTCATTATTTCCATAGCGTTTGCTCTGTTTCCACTCATCTAACTTCTCTTGCCCTCTTTGCATTATCATCTTTGCTTTTCAATCAGTGTTGACCATTTTGTCTCAGATAATTGCCAAAAGGAGCTACATTACTTACAGGTGATATAGTTTATTTGGGTGAAAGGTGATTTGCAGAAAATAGATGCAATTTCAGGTTAAAACACTATCTTAAGGGCAATAGTCTCTCTCTGACTCTCTTTTATTAATTTGCATTTTTCTAAATTTTCTCCCTGAGACCTTCTATTGTGTCCCTGCTCATAAAGATTGGTAGTAGCAGCCAAGCACCATCTAGTACTTCTGGTCAGTGGTTAGAGGTTATTGTGGCTTTTAGTCCTTTGATTCCTATCATTCTCTTTTTCTCCATAAGATTAGAGACGAAGTCTTTTGTATTTTACTTTAAATTTAGTTCAAATTGTATTGTAGCGCTTCCTGTTTGGGTGGCAGCAGAGACAGCCAGGTAGGAAAGGCTCTGTGGGGGAGGGATTGAAAACCCAGAGAAGCTGTGCTCATGGAACACCACCAGATCTCTGGATTTACCAGAAGATACAGGGTGTCAGCCTTGGGGTCGCAGGTCTATCTAGCAAGAAAAAAAGCAGGCACATCAGGCCTAGTGATAGACAAACCATAGAACAATCTGTAAAACCCCAACATAAAAGGATGCAACTATCTAGAGAATTACCCTGTGCACACGCAGATACCTAACTGACCTTCAGAGACAAAAATAGTAGACAGTCCTTCTCCCATTAACTTCTCAATATCTATCTTTGTACCTCCACAGTGGTGACTAGAGGAGGGGCCTGAGTGAGCAGATAACCCCACCCACTGCTGGACACTTCTACGGTGCACACATACTGACTGTGTAGTAAGGTGAGTGGACAGTCAGCCATAGTTTTATTTTTATTTCAAAGTGGTGGTGTTTGTCTCTACTTCTATATTGCTTCTGCTTTTGGTCCTTTTTGATCACATGTTTTTCCTGGAGGTGGGAGCTTTTTCTCCCAGCATTATCCAAGAAGAGACAGCAATCATAGCCACAGCCAAGCCATAAGCATACTCCATAATATTCCACCATTTAGACAACAGCCAATAACAGCTGCTAAACATTACATGCAAAAAGGGAAGATTATCTCCTGATCATATCCACCGGGAGATACACCGTAAGATTAAATTACACAACAACAAGCAAGCCTCCATAAATTCACAAACATCAAAATATTACAGAACGTCTTTTCAGACCACAATGCTATAAAACTAGAAATCAAGAACAAGAAGACTAAGGATATAAAGTCAAATACATGGAAACTGAACACCACCTTGCTGAAAAACAACTGGGTAAAAGAAGAAATTAAATGTGAATTCATAAAGTTCCTAGAAACAAACGAAAATGAAAACACAACATACCAAAACCTTTGGGACACAGCAGAAGCAGTGCTAAGAGGACAATTTATTGCGATAAATGCGCACATCCAAAAAGAAGAAAGAACCAAAATTTACACATTAACACAGCATCTCCAACAATTAGAAACTGAGCAACAGAGGGAACCTACAGTCACCAAAAGAAAAGAAATAATAAAGATAAGAGCAGAAATGAATGAGATGGAAAGCAGAGGAACTATAGAAAGAATCAACAGGACAAGAAGCTGGTTCTTTGAAAGGATTAATTCAATTGACAAACCATTGGCAAACCTAACAAAAGAAAAGAAGGAGAAGACACAAATAACTCGCATTAGAAACAACACAGGCAATGTCACAATGCAACCAAACAAAATAAAAAATATAGTAACAGAATACTGTAAAGAGCTGTATTCCAGCAAATTTGAAAACTTAAAGAGATGGATTCATTTTTAGAAAAACACGACCTACATGTTTGGTAAGGTGGAGAATCAGAGAAAAAGAGGGAGACCCCTAACGATATGGATTGGCCAAGTGGCAGCATTGATGGACTCAAGCATGGCAACAGAAGTGAAGTTGGCCCAGGATCAGGCAGTGTTTTGTTCTGCTGTGCATAAGGTTGCTATGGGTCGGTATCGTTTCGATGGCACCTAACAAAAACAACAAACCAAAACTTACACAGAGTGAAGTAGAAAACTTGAACAGACCCATAGCAAAAGAAGAAATTGATCAGGTCATTAAAAAACTCACAACCAAAAGAAGTCGAGGCCCAGATGGCTTCACTGGTGAATTCTACCAAACATTGAGGGAAGAGCTGTCACCAATTCTACTCAAATTATTCCAGAATATAGAAGAGGATGGAAAACTTCCTAATACTTTTAATGAAGCAAGCATAACCCTCATACCAAAACCAGGGAAGGACATCACTAAGAAAGAAAACTACAGACCAATATCCCTCATGAACTCAGACGCAAAAATTCTCAACAAAATTCTAGCCAACAGAATCCAGCAGCACATCAAAAATATAATACATCATGACGAATTGGGTTTCATAAAAGAGATACAAGGCAGTTCAACATTAGAAAAACAATCAGTGTATTCCACCACATAAATAAGAAACTGGAAAAGAACCAGATGATCATATAGATTGATGCAGAAAAGGCTTTTGACAAAATCCAACATCCATTCCCGATAAAAACACTCAGCAAAATAGGAATTGAAGGGAAATTCCTCAACATAAT
>NW_006408519.1:63485428-63486351 GCF_000296735.1 Chrysochloris asiatica
TTGGAAACAAAGAGGAAGGATCAGTAGTTGGCAAACTGGCCTTGGTGTTAGTGGAAATAGTGAAGATATCATGATTGAGCTTTGAAAGACTAATGATTACTCATTGCAAGTACATTTTTTAAGTATCAGAAACATGACTATATAGTGGATTAGGAGCCTTAGTAGTGTAGTGGGTTTCCACTTGGGTTGCTACGTACAAGGTCAGTAATTCGAAGGAACCAGCTGCTCCATAGCAGAAAGATGAGATTTTCTGCTCCTGTATGATTTGCAGCCTCTGAAATCATACACAGCATTGCTGTGAGTGAGAGGTGTCCTAGTGTAGAACTGCAGGATAAGTACTGGACTACAATTTCGATTTGAACTGCAAGGTCAGTGATTCCAATTCACCAGCCTTTCTTTGGAAAGTCTATACAGTGTTGCTATGAGTAGGAACTGACTCAGCAACACTTAACAGCAACAACAAATTAATCAGAATCAGTGTGATAGCATACCACCACCACTACCACCACCACCATACAGGTGGGTAAGGAGCCCTGGTATCATAGTGAATTACTAGTTGGGCTGCTAACCTCAAGAGCAGCAGTTAGAAACAACCAGTAGCTCCCCAGTAGAAAGATAAGATTTTCTACTCCTGTAAATGTCGACAGCCTTAGCAACTCTACCAAAGTCACTATGAGTTGGAAATGACCCAATGCAGTCGTCACCATAGCCATGAGTGAGGAGGATCCTCCAGACAGAAATCTGAACTGTGGATTTGCTAGTCTTCACAACTGTGAGCTATATCCTTGGTAGCTCATGAGTTCTGTAAGACATTGCAGTCTATACTGGAATCCTGGAATGGGGGGCAGAATGTTGTGGAGTGGAGTAGTGGTTGATATCAGGGATTATGGAGTGGGATATACTTGCTGTCAGTTTGTCACACT
>NW_006408519.1:63488537-63502455 GCF_000296735.1 Chrysochloris asiatica
CCTTCACTTCATATTAGCTGGATTCTTCACTCTCAGCTCTAGCCCTCTGTGGCTATGTCCTTGTCCATGGGCTCAGGTGTCCCCGGATCTCACCACACTTTGGACCAACCAGCCCTTCCTCTTCTCTCTCTCATCTCCAGGTCAGCGGGAGTCAACGGAATGTGGTTGAACTCAGGCAATTTCTTCATCGCTGCCTTTCCCCCTCTTCTACTCACCAGTAGACCAATGTTGTCTTCAGCAAGCTTACATGACTACTCATGTGTTTCCTTTGAATTTCAGTCTTAGAGGGGGTTTGTCCTGAAGGAACTTG
The DNA here is from genome assembly GCF_000296735.1 of Chrysochloris asiatica. Classification (NCBI taxonomy): domain Eukaryota; kingdom Metazoa; phylum Chordata; class Mammalia; order Afrosoricida; family Chrysochloridae; genus Chrysochloris; species Chrysochloris asiatica. The sequence goes on from NW_006408519.1 coordinate 63,488,848, forward strand.
ATTGCTTTCCTTGATGGCTTCCAGGTGAACAACTTACTTATTCTTGTAGCAGCCTGTCATACTGCCATTTTAGTTTTAGTTTTTTTTTTTTTTTCTGATAATATTTTTTTGAAGATGTATCTTCTGTTGCTCTAGCTGTTCCAGGCTGGTCTGCTTATTCTTTCTAGTGGGAGTGTTCCACCTCAGAAGATTCTGGATGGGGCTCAGGATTCCACCTAAGGTCCTATACACTGCAAAGGCTTCACAAGAGGTTTATTTCACTGGGCAAGTCCTAGAACTTCTTTTAGGTATTCTAATCAGTTATAAGCTGAAGACAGGCTTACAAGTTTTCTGTAATCATGTTTTCTGACATTCCTTTCTATCCCACTCAACTATCTATTTTACAATAGTAGGCAAGGAAAACCAATATTTATAAGACAGGCAAGCATTTTAGTATTATTTCCCCTCTTCAAACTATACCTAGATCCCTGTATCACAGAGCTCTGTTGTTCCAAGCTTGAGCATGCAGCACTATTTACCTCTGTCTCATTTAGCCCATGCAAACCTGACTCAGCGTTATACTATCTACCTTGTTCTCCCATCCCCTCTCCCTTTTTGTGTGATGTGTCTGCCCCCTACCCTGTGCTCTACCGTTTCTTTCCTCCATCTCCCTTACCCCCCACCCCCACCAACAATTTTTTTCCCCTTATAGTATGGGTATCTTTGCTTAAGATTTTACAATAATGGTTTTATGCAATATTTGTCCTTTTGTGACTGACTAACTTCACTCAGCATAATGTCCTCTAAGTTCATCCATGTTATATGGTGGGATGCAGCTTCCTTATTATTCTTCAAGGTAGCATAATATTCCATTGTGTGTATGTACCAAAGTTTGTTTATCCATTCTTCCATTGATGAGCACTTAGGCTGTCTCCATCTTTTTGCTATTATGAATAGTGCTGCTATGAACATTGGTGTGCATATATTGAATTGTTTTATGGCTTGTATTTCTTGTGGATATATACCAAATAGAAGAATTGCTGGATCATATGGTATTTCTATTTCCAACTTTCTGAGCACTATACTCTTTTCCAGAGTAGTTGGACCATTTTGCATTCCCACCCGCAATGTAGGAGGGTCCCAGTCTCTCCACATCCTTGCCAGCATTTATTATCCTCGTCATTTTTGAACTTCGCTGTTACTGCTGGTGTGAGATGATATTTTATTGTTGTTTTGATTTGCATCATTCTAATGGCTAGTGATCGCGAACGTTTCTTCATATATTTGTTTGCTGCCCATCACCCAATATTCTTAACATCACATGCAAGAAAAATTTTGCTGAAGATAATTAAAAAATGGTTGTAGGAGTACATCAAATGAGAGCTGTCAGAAATTCAAGCAGGGATCAGAAGAGGACATGGAATGAGGGATATCAATGCTGACTTCAAATGGATATTAGCTGATAATAATAGAAAGATGTTTACTTGTGTTTTACTGACTATACAAAGACATTTGATTATGTGGATGACATTCTGAAGAATAAGTATTCCAGAATACTTAATTGTGCTCATGGGGAACCTGCACATGGACCAAGAAACAGCCATTGGAATACTGAATGATTTAAAATCAATAAAGGAAGGTACCATGGTTGTATACTTTCATCATATTTATTCAATGTGTATTCTGAGCAAATAGTCCAAGAAACTGGATTATATGAAAAAGACCATGGCAGCAAGATTAAAAGAAGTCACATTTAACAGCCTGTGCTATGCAGATGACACAACCTTGCTTTCTGGAAGGAAAGAGGACTTAAAATACTTATGAAGATCAAACACTACATCGTTCAGTATGCTTTGCACCAGTGTAATGAAAATGAAAATCCTTTTAACTTGGCCAGTAAATAATATCATAAACAGAGAAAAGATTGGAGTTCTCAATGATTTCATTTTGCTTGTATCCACAATCAATGCTTGTGGAAGCAGAAGTCAAGAAATCAAATGACATATTACAATACACAGATCTGCTACAAAGACTTCTTTAAAGTGTTTAAGAGCAAAGTTATAAGTTTGAGGACTAAGGTACGCCTGACCTGAGTCATAGTATTTTCAGTAACCTCATATGAATGTGAAAGTTGGACAATGAGTAAGAAAGGCCATAGAAGAATTGATGCATTTGAGTTATGGTGTTGGAGAAGAATATTGAAAGTACTGGACTGACAGAATAACCAACTTGTCTTTCTTAGAAGGAGTATAACCAGAATGCTCCTTAGTAGCTATGATATTGAAACTTTGTCTTTTGTATTTTGGAGTTGTTGTTAGGAGGGACTAATTCCTGGAGATGGACTTTGTGACAGTTAAGATTTTGTGTCAACTTGACTGGGCCAGGATTCCTAGTGGTTTTGCAGTTAAAATGTAGTTGTTTCCCATGCTGAGATCTAATATAATGTAATCAACTTTATGATGAGGTCTGCTATGAGTAGCCAATAAGTTAGAAGGAATTTTCTTTGGGAGTTTGGCTTCCTCTCAATACATTTGTCCCTTGGACAATGTTTACTTGCTTTTTATTGGATATGGATCCTATATCTAGCTCATTGTCTAGTCTATAGTTCTTTGGCCTTGAGCAAGTAGCCTGCTCTATTGCTTGCCATTCCTGGGAGTTGTCAGCATGTCATTTTACCTGCCCAGTATGCCTGTTGGCTGTCTGACCTGCCAATCTTGGTTCATCTGACTCTGGCCTTGGAACTTCCCCACCTTTACAACTGCGTGAGTCATTTCCTTCATATAAACTTCTCTTTGTATATAAGCTTCTCCAGTTCTGCTTCTCTAGAGAACTCAGTCTAAGACAGACATCATGCTTGACAAAGTGAAGGATCAGTGATAAAAAGGTAGACCTCCAACAAGATGGATTTGCATCATGGCAGCCACAATGGGCTCAAACATAGTAACAATTGTGAGGAGGGAGCAGAACCAAGCAGTGTTTGGTTCTGTTATGCATAGGGTTTCTATGAATCAGACTGACTTAATGGCACTTAACAACAACAACAACAACAACAACAACAACATGTAGTACTTTAGAAAAGTTGGGCATTTGGGATAGCTTTAGCCTCCACCTCATAGGGACCAGCCTAGTACTGATCCTTTTAAAAGAAATTATTGTTTCAGAATATAAAAGGATGATGTGTATATTGAATACTCTTAAAAATAGCTTTGGAATTGAAGAAGAGAACTTACTTTGTAAGTTTTAGAAACTTTCCTTGACTTTCTGAAAAGTTCAAATGTGACAAACACTAAGTAATATAAATAAAGATTAACTATTTTATGAAATGATTTTGTTTTTCCTCCTTTCAATATATATTCATTAATATTCTTAGCTTATAAGGAACACTTTGGCTGTATTTTCTCCAAGAGAGATTTGTTTTGTTCTTCTGACAGTTCATGAAAAGCAAGGATGTCAAGACTTTGTCTTACGTACTCTGGTCATGTACTCAGAAGGAATCAGTCCTTGGAGAAGGACATCATGCTTGGTGGAGTGGAGGGTTAGTAAAAAAGAGCATTGAGGATTGGCTGCAACAATGGGATCCAACATAGAAATAACTTTGAGAATAGTGCAGGACTGGGCAGTGTTTCATTCTGTTGGATGTAGGGTTGCTATGAGTTGTAAGCAGTCCAATGGCACATAACAATGCAATAATATGTTTTAACCAGTTTAATTAAGAAAATAGAGGTATCCCTGTCGATGTGGAACTTAAGTTCTAATAGAGACAAGAGGGAGATAAGACAAAATACAATAAAATAATAAATAGATAAGTTATTTACTATGGTGTTGTTAATAAGTGCTAGTAAATGTTATGAATAAAATGAAGTCGATCCGTATAAGGAAGAAGGGGAGTGGACAATCACTGGTGCAAAGGTTGTTCTCACTTAAAAGATGGGATTAGAACAAAGATTTGTAGGTGATGAGGAAATGATTCAAGTGCATATTTAGAGGAAAGGGTGTGTGGTGGCTCTGTAAGATAAGCACAGGTGGTTCAAGCCACCAACTGCTCCATGGGAGGAAGATGAGGCTTTCTGCTCCTGCAAAGATTTAAAGCCTTGCAAACCTTGTACAGGGTTGCTGCAAATGGTAACCAACTCCACGACACGTAAAGAACAGCAATAATTGAAAGGACAAGTGGACCAGGAAGATGGATAAGTTAGAGAGGTCTAGTGACGTCAAGGAAAAACATAGAAACCAATGTGGCAGAAATGGGGAGACAGGAGGCTAGAAGGGAGTCAGATATTGTGAGAAGTTTAACTTTTACTTAGAGTAGGGTGGAAGACAGTAATGTGGCACTGTAGGAATTGAACTGGCCTGCTAATCCCAAGGTAAGAATTTCGGGCCCATTAGTCACTCTTTGGGAAACCTATACAGGGTCACTAAGAGTCAGAACTGACTCAATGGCACTTAACTATAACATAAGAATTAGAGCAGTACAGACATTTTCTGATTTATTTTAAAAGATCACTTAAACTTTTGTACTGAGATTCTAAAGCAGAAATGGGGAATCTTTTTTTCTGCCAAAATTTATAACATCATTCATGGGCCATACAAAAGTATCATATTTAAAAATTAGCCTGCTGTGGCACTCTGGTAGCGTCGTGGTTACGAATCGGGCTGCTAATCTCATGGTCAGCAGTTTGAAACTACCAGCTGTTGTGCAGGAGACAGATAAGGCTTTCTGCTCCCATAAAGATTTACAGCCTCAGAAACCCTGTAAAAGCATCCCAATACTGGGAAGAAGTACAAAGTTACAAAATTGAGGGTATTAATACATAATTTAATAATAGGGAAGGAGCAGAGAAAGGAATATAAATTTCAAATTTCCTGTTGAAAGGAAATTTATCACTATTTTGAAAGAGTCATTTTTTGCTATCCATTGATGATGGTTTGAAAGTAGCATCTTTCTAAATGAAGAACTGCCTCACGCAAAATATTACAATATATCCTTGGAAGGGTTACTGTTGACATTAAGTTCTAGTTAACTGAGATATACAAAGGCACATTTTATGCTCCTGTTGCTTATATGCATTTCTTTTGGAATGAAAAAAAGATTAAACTTCGCCATCTATATCCAAATGGATCCCTTTATAGTTTCAAAGATTAATCCCCATCTATTCCTTATAATTAAGGAGCTCTGGTAGCGTAGTGGTTAAGAATTGGGCTTTTAATCTCAGGGTCAGCAGTTCGAAACTACCAGCTGTTGAGAAGGAGAAAGATGAGGCTTTCTGCTCCCATAAAGATTTACAGCCTCAGAAACCCTGTATAGGGTCGCTATGAGTCGGAACAGACTCCACAGCACATAAAAACAGCAACAACGTTCCTTATAATTGCTAATTTCTTATGTGTAGGAAAATATTGATAGACTCTTTATATATATTAAACTGTTTGGTTCATTAAAATCAGAATAAAACAAAACAATTCAATCCAACAGATTATTTTGGTTTGCACATGCCAAACAACACTTTTATTAGTTAAGTATTAAAAAAATTTTTTTATTTCAGATGATTGCTATGATTTCATGCAGACGATGCTTAGTTTATAGGGAATCTGTACACTCAGTACTGCTTGCACATTATTTGACTTCTAAATTATATGATTCCAAACTCTTCTAGGAAGTAAATGTCAACAACTCTGAATTGTTTTTTATTTGAATCCTGCCAGGTAGAAGTGAATTCATCAACATTCACTTGGACTCTGGGGTTCTCTTCCTGAATAATATTCCAAGTGAGTCTCAAATGTGTGTATACCTTCAGAGAACATCTAAGAGAGTATAAAAGGTGAACTGTAGGACAGCGTTTTGTTCTTTATTTGTAACTTTGGCTTTTTAAGAGGTTCTTTTTAAGAGTGCACCATGGTAGAGCTGGAAGTAGCTGCAATAGAAGAGATTTTCTTACACAGAGAAAGCTCAGTTTAGACATTTCATTTTCTTAACATTTCTTTCCCACCCTCTACTAAAAGCAACCATCAGTGGTCTGTTAAAGCACACTGGGGAGTATGTTGTGTGTGTTTCACCTTTGATAGCCAAGAGCAAAAGTCAGTGAGAGGTGACCTTTTTTTCCTATTATATAGCCCCGCTGAGGAACTTACTTTTTGAACTTTGGCAACTAGCTTCCTCAGCCATACAGTTCCCTCAATAGCCAATATGTGACAGCCCAGCATGTGAGTCAATTACTTCTCTGCTGTAAAATCCTGTACAATTCTCTTTGCAAAACCCTCCACAGCTAGTGGTATGGGGCATGCCTCCAAAAATGAGATAGTAGTTTTAGGAACCAGGGAACTGTATTGATGTTCTGTTTGAACTTTCTTATAGCTTGTTTTAACAGCATCTTTAGCTAAGGGCTTTACATAAAGTAGGAAGCCTTTATGAAGTAGGAAATAGTTTTAGTCCCATATGATGGGCAAGAAATCTGAGGCTATTTAGTGGCAGAATCAAAGCAGCAACAAGAAGAAACTTGAACCTACTATGACTGTGCTGATCCCAACTCACAGCCACCCTGTATAGGGTTTCTGAGACTACAAATCTTTATTGGAACACACAGCCTCATCTTAATCCCATGGGCCAGCTGGTGGGTTTGAACCAACAACCTTGAAGTTAACTGATCCCATAGTCCCACCAGTGCTCCTGCTACTCTAGACACTGGAAATTGAGCCGGGCATGAAATAGACATAGCCCCTCTTTCATAGAACTTGTAGTTTAACTAGATCAGCTGTCTTAAATGTTTTCCTACCTTTAAAGGTAGTTGTTGTTAACTTGTTGTTGTTAAGTGCCATTGAGTCAGTTTGGACTCATAGCAACGCTGTCTAGGGTTTTCGAGAAACAGTTGGTGAGCTTGAACTGCCGACTTTGCAATTCAAACCAATTTTGCAGTCCAGCACGTTAAGTAGTTGTTGTCAAGTTAATTCTGAATATGGAGACCCCATGTGTACAGAATAGAACTGCTCAAGAGGGGTTTCAAGGCTCTGAACTTTCTGAAACTGATTATCAGGACTGTTTTCTGAAGTTCCCCTCAGTGGGTTTGAACCACCGCCCTTTTGGCTAAAGTTCTTAGCCATTTTCACCATCTACCTACCTGACACATTTAATTATTGAACTAAAATATTATCTTCTTTCTGAATAATAGGTAGCACTATGATTTTTGATATGCATTATGTATATTACATTTTTACTTCTATTTAATAATCCTGAGATCTGTCGTATGTTACAATATACCTAAAATCCCCAGACCAGTTGCTAGTGAGTTGATCCGGACTCATGGCAACCTCCCTCATAGGTGTCAGAGTAACCATGTTCTGTTAAGTTTTCAGTCACTGATTTTTCAAGAGTAGGTTCCCATGCTTGTCTTCTGAGGCTTTTCTGGGGTGAACTTGAATTGCCTACAGTATAGTTAAGAGTCCAGCAAGCTTACTGTTTTCAGGGACTCCTGTTAAAATAAAGGAATTAACATTGAACAATGAATTTGGTTAACGTAAGAAGTCTCTATGTCTTTGAAGGCACTCTTTTCTTAAAATTCCTAAGGCTGTTATTCATGTGCTAGGATAGGATATCCAATTTAATATATTTCACTAAACTAGATAAAAATAGACTTTCAAATAAACAACTAAAACCCTTCAGTGCCAGCCAGCCAAACAGTGATTCAGGATTTGGCATTTCATTCTGTTTTTGGCAAGAGCTTCTAACAAATTAGCTGAGTTCTGGTGAGATTTCCCATACCTGTATGTGTGTGTATTTGTTTTCCCCCTGTAATTTCTTCACTCACATTTATAGCTGTTCCCTGGCCAGGACTGGGTATCTGTCTATTACAATTGATTCATGGTCACTCTGGTTGGCCTTGGGAAGGACAGAGTGAAATTTCATAGAACACTTTGGCATGCCTCTCTACACCATTTCTCATAGACTCTGGACATAAATTATTTGTTAGGTACAGGATGTGCAAAAATATAGAGAGGAGTGGCTGATGGGAAAAAAGAGGCAGTGAGTCAGGAGATATTATGAGATGTGGGCAACGGTTGGAAGATTTAGGATGCCAGGGAGTTTGGAACTGATCTGAGAGCTGAGAGGAAGTCCTTGAATAGGAGTGTAGTAAAATGAAAATTGTCTCTTATAGGAAGACCTTGAAATAGTATCTTGGATGAGCTAAAGTGGAAAAAGTCAGAGGCAGGAATACAAATAAGAATAGTATGGGTATGTAATAATGAAGCTTTCATGATTGTTTTAAGATGTCTCTGTTTAACCAGAATATAATCAGAGATAAAAATAATTATTCTTTTCTTTCAATTTTTAAACAATTGATAAGCAAAGAGATTTAGACAGGCTTGAAAAAATGTCAGTAATGAGTTTATGATTCTATTTATTTTCAACTTGCACTGTCTGTTCTAGAATTATTTATTTTATACCTATTTGGCATTGAATACAGTTATTTAAAGTAAGTATAGGTCTCTGCAATTGAACATTTTTTATTAAAAACACTTTTAGATAGTACATGACAACATGTACTTCTCCTCTCTCTCTTCATTCTTTATTCTCCCCTTTCCTTTCCATAAACATCATTTAATATAATACACAATTAATCTTTATTCATTAGAGTAGAAATGATACAATGTGAATTTTACCTAACAATAAATTAATTCCACCACTCATCTGTTTGGTGGTTTGTGTGTTGTAGTGATGCTGTTAAATACCAACAGGTCACCCGTGGTGGACAGGTTTCAGCATAGCTTCCGTATTTAGACTCAAAAGAAGGAGAGACAGACCACTTGTAAATGGTTAGGTGTGGAAAGTCTTCTGAATAGCAGTGGAACATTGTCTGATACAGTACCTGAATATGAACCCTTCAGTAAGAAGGGGCTCATATATATATATATGATGGGGAAGATCTACCTCCTTAAAGTAGAGGTGACCTTAGTAACATGTATGGAAGAAAGCTTTTAGGATTTTCATTTGATGATGGGCACAACTCAAAATTAGAAGCATCTCAAAATTTCCATTAATAATCAGAAAGTGGAATGCATGGAGTATGAACCTAGAAAAATTGGAAGTTGTCAGAAATGAAATGAAATACATAAAGATCAACATCCTAGGAATTAGTGTGCTGAAATAGACTGGTATTTGCTATTTTGAATCATACAGTCATATGGCTTACTATGCTGGAAACATAAACTGAATTCACATTCATTGTCAAAAAGAACATTTTAAGATCTGCCTTGAATTACAGTGCTATTTGTAGTAGGATAATATTCATATGCTTACAAGTTAATACCACTATTATTCAAATTTACTCACCAACCCTAAAGCCACTGATGAAGAAACTGAAGATTCTACCAATCTTCACAGTCTGAAATTGGTCAAACATGCAATTAAACATGCATTGTTAATTATTGGTGATTGAAATGTGAAAGTTGAAAACAAAGAAAAGGATTAGTAGTTGGCAAATATGGCCTTGGTGATAGAAACAATGTTGAAGATTGCATGATAGAAATTTGTAAGACCAATGACTTATTTATTGCAAATAGGCTTTCTCAATAACATAAACAATGGCTATACAGGGGTCTTTGGTAGCGTAGAGGTTAAGAATTGGGCTGTGAACTGCAACGTAAGCAGTTCAAAACTACCAGCTGTTTCATGGGAGAAAGAGGAGGTTTTCTGCTCCTGTAAAGATTTATAGCCTCGGAAACCCTGCACAGGGTCGCTATGAGATGTAACCTACTCCATGGCACACAACCACCATACATGCAGAACTCACCAAATGGAATATACAGGAATCAAATTGACTACATATGTGCAAGGAGAAGATGGAGAAGCTCAATAATACCAGTCAAAACAAGAGGAGGGATGTGGGGCCCTATCCAGAGAAGTAGCGATCGCAGAGATGGAGGCAGAGATGACTACATGGAGAGAGGGAGCAGCTAAGGATTCTAGACTCATGGAAAGAGAGGGACTGAGTGTTTGTGGCCAGATGGCAGGCTTGCAGAATGTGTCCTTTGGTTGTTTAAATGATTATATATTCCTGAATTTTTTTGTGTACATATCCTCCCTCCTTCTCCCCTCCCTCTCCCCCCCACCCCAAACAAAAGAAAGAAAAACAGCGGGAATGGTAGCAAATACTGTTGAATGATGATGCATGGAGAGATTATAATCATTGCACTGAAACAATGCTGTAACGCTGATGTTTTCCCATGTAAACTATCTCTCAGTTCACAATAAAATAAATAAATAAAACAAGAAGAGGGGTGAGGAGTCAATTTTGGAACAGAATTTGCGCATGCACAAATTCAGGCTCAAGCTGAAGAAAATTAAAAAAGTCCACGAGAACCAAAATATGACCTTGACTATTGATGCTGTGGGTTAATGCACCAGACTGCAAAACTGTTTGAACTGCAAGGTTGGCGGTTCAAGCTCACCAGTCGCTCTTTGGAAAACCTATGTAGGTTCGCTATGGGTTGGATCTGACTCTACAGCACATAACAACAACAACAATATCTCTTCTGAATTTAGAGACCATCTCAGGAACAGATTTGATGCATTAGACACTAATGACCCAAGAACAGAGGAACTGTGGTATGGCATCAAGAACATCATACAGGAAGGTAGCAAAAGGTTATTTAACAGACAGGAAAGAAATTACCAAAGTAGTTGTCAGAATAGACTATGAGACATAATTATGAGACTTGATACTGAATGTAGGGAAGCTAAAGCAAATGGAAGAAATGAGGAAGAAAAAAAAGCTGAACAGAAAATATGAAAGGGCATTTTGAGACCACAGAGTCAAATATTTTAATGAAATGTACAGAGACCAAGCATTAGATAACCCAAAGGGAAGAACATGCTCAGCATTTCTTAAGCTGAGAGAACTGAAGAAAAAGTTCAAGCCTCGATTTACAATATCAAAGGATTCTACACCAATTTATTGAATGATGCAGAAGGCATCAAAAGAAGGTGAAAGGAATATTCAGTCACTATACAGAGAAAAAAAAAAGGTCAATGTTCAACAATTTCAAAAGGCAGCATATGATCACAAACCAAAGATATTGAAGGAAGAAGTCCAGGATACAATGAAGGCATTGGTGAAAAACAAGACTCCAAGGATTGAAGGAATACAAATTGAAATCTTTCAACAAACTGAGGCAACATTGAAGGTATTCACTCTTATATGCCAAGAAATTTATATGACAGCTACCTGGCCAACTAATTGAAAGAGATCCAATTTGTACCCATTCCAAAGAAAGGTGACCAATCAGAATGTGGAAATCCTCAAACAACATCATTAATATTGCATGCAAGTAAAATTATGCTGAGGATACTTTAAAAACTGCTACAAGAGTACATTGACAGACTAGGCGTTGTTATGGATAATAGTTACTTGGAGAAAGAGACTCTGAGAGCTGGGGATGTGATTGTTGTTGTTGTTGTCAGGTGCCATTGAGTCAGAACCGATTCATAGCGACCCCATACACAGCAGAATGAAACAATGTCTGATCCTGGGCCAACCTCACTACCACTTCCACACTTGAATCCATCAATGATGCCACCTGGCCAATCCATCTCATTGGGGGTCTTCCTCTTTTTCTCCAACCCTGCATCTTACCAAGCATGATATCCTTCTCCAGCAACTGTTCACTCCTGACAATATGTCCAAAGTATGAGAGATGAAGTGATAGTAACTTTAAAAGACCGGGTGGAGGCAGTATCCTTCCCACCAGGGACCTCAGCTCAAAATGCCAAACTGATGATGATCTGCTGATATTCATAATGTTTTCAGGGGCTAAACATTCAGAAGTTGTTTGCTTCTCCTTCTTTCTCTGTCTCAGTCAGGAAGATCAGCTGAAACCTGTTTACCCTACTGGTCTTCAAAATACAGGTGGTGTACATCCCAGTATCACATTGACATGTAAGCTACCACAGTATGACAAGCTGACAGATGAGTGATGGAGAAAAGGACATTCTGCTTGGTAAACTGGAGGGCCAATGAAAAAGAGAAAGCCCCAATGAGGGAATTGGCACATAGGCAACAGCAATGGACTTAAACATAACAATTACGAGGATGGCAAAGCACTGGACAGTGTTTTGGTCTTTTGTACTTATGAATTGGAACTGATTTGATGACAGATTACAACAACGCATTCATTGCACATGGAAATAGCAGTAGGGATATCAAAGTGACGTATTGCTTCAGTAAAACCTATTGCAAAAGACTTCTTTAAGTTTTCAAGAGCAAAAATGTCAGTTTGAGGACTAAAGGGTACATGACTCAAGTCATGTTATTTTCAATTGTATCATGTATGTGAAAGTTGATAAATGAATATGGAAGACCATAGAAGAATTAATGCATTTGAATTATGATGTTGGCAAAGAATATGGAAACTAACATGGACTTTCAGAAAAACAAATAAATCTGTTTTGGTAGAAGTACAACCAGAATGCTCTTTAGATGTAAGGAAGGCAAGATTTGTCTCCTGTGATTGTGAGACTTATTCTCTAATATTTGGAAAAGTTGCCAGAGGATACCAATCCCTGGAGAAGTACATAATGCTTAGTAAAGTGGAGGGTCAGTGAATAAGAGGAGAACCTCTAACAAGATGGATTGGTACAGTTGCAGCAACAATGGGCTTAGACATAACAATTGTGAGGATGGCACAAGACAGGGAATGTTTTGTTCTTTTGTGCTTAGGGTTACTATAAATCGAAATTGATTTGATGACACTTAACAACAACAACAACATAAATTCATAATTGTCTTTTTGTCCACTCAGTAAATATCTTTCTTGTTATAAAATTGCAACTGCAATTTATAAAGCATATCAGGATAATTTTGAAAGGTCAATAGGTGTAAATTTTGACCTTGTACTTCTGAGTTCCTCTTAGAACCCACTTTGTTAAAATTCCCATGAGTAATCTTTGATAAGAGAACTATAGCCATATATATCACTAAGATGTACTTGGTGATTGAAGTTTAGATTAGAAACTGACAGAAAATAATAATGTATGATTTATTAATTCAGGCAATGGTACTTTTCTCTATTTCTTGCTAACTTCAAACATCTGTTCATGAGGAGGAGTGATTAAACCCAGTTTACTATTGTTATTATTTATATCAGTCTTCTATATCTGATATATAGTGGTTATGAATCGGGGTGCGAACCGCAAGATCAGCAGTTTGAAACTACCAGCTGCTCTGTGGGAGACAGATGAGGTTTTCTGCTCCCGTACAGATTTACAGCCTCGGAAACCCTGTGCAGGGTCGCTATGCGTTGGAACCGGCTCGAGGGCACTTAACAACAACAACAATTAGCCAAATGCTGCTGTACACTTGGAATTTGACTCGTCTAAATTGAGATGAGCTTTAAATGTAAAACACTAAACAGATTTTGAAGACCTGATACAAATAAAAAGAATGCAAATGGTCTCATTTTATATTTTATATATATCACATTATAAATAATGTTATTTTGGAAAACAAAAATCCTCACAACTGTATCAATAAGTAACATCAAGATAAATGGAAAAAAGATTGAAATTGTCAAACACTTCATTTTGCTCAAATGAGTCATCAACACTCATGGAAGCAGAAGCCAAGAAAATAAATGACGTATTGT
>NW_006408519.1:63503655-63541639 GCF_000296735.1 Chrysochloris asiatica
AATTATTCACTATTGTATCACAAGAGACCTATCTGCATCTCCTTTCATTAGCCCCTCCTAGCAGATTGGATACTACTCAGTGGAGATTCTACCTTCCTCCCTGCCTTCTGGATCTATGTTTCCTCTTGAAACATTGTAAGCCAGTCACTTCTTGCCTTTCTTGCCCTGCCTCCAACTTTGGGTAGCCAATGTCCAAGTTGCCCATCCCTGTCTACTATGTGTATATGGAGGGGTGGGAATGATCCTTGCTGTAAAGATTTGTTCCCTCTTTTGAGCTACTGCATCCATAGGTGTAGGTCAGGTTCATCAAATTGTTTCAGATTACTCTTTTTTCCCTTTTCTTTTTTCTTCTAGTTGAGCTCTGATCATCCAGTCATTGAAGCCAGGTCAAGTGGGTATTATCTGCAAGTATGGGTGTTCTTGTGCATATGCCCTCTTTTCTTATCTTCACATTATATTTTGATGGGAGCATTCCATGTCTGGATTAAACAGCCTTTCAAAGAGTTGCATAGATGAATTCCCCAAACCAAACCCATTGCTCGTAAGTCAATTCCAACTGTTATCAGCCCTATAGGACTGCCCCATATGGTTTCCAAGGCTGTAAATCTTTAGGGTAGCAGATGGCCGCATCCTTTTCCCACACACAGATGAATTGTTGTTGTTGTCGACTGCTGTAGTGTCAGTTCTGATGCATAGTGACCCTGTATAGGGTTTCTGAGGCTTAAATGTTTGCAGGACTAGAATGTCTCATCATTCTGCCACAGAACATTCTGGTGGACTCGAACTGCCGACCTTGTGATTATCCTACAGCCTAGTGCTTATCTTATGGGCTCACCACACTCCTCTTAGATGAGTTGTTGTTGTTAAATGCTGTCTAGTCCAACCCATAGTAATCCTGTATAGGATTTCTGAGGAGCGGCTGGAAAGCTTGAACTGCCAACCTTACAGTTCCAAACAACATTACAGTGCATTAACCCACAGTAGGAGCTCTGGTAGCGTAGTGGTTATGAATCAGGCTGCTAACTTGAAGGTCAACAGTTCAAAACTACCAGCAGTTCCACAGGAGAAAGATGAGGCGGTCTGTTCCTGGCTTTACAGCCTCGGAAACCCTGTGTAGGGTCACTATGAGTCAGAACCGACCCCATGGTACTTAACAATAACGACATCCCACAGTAGGCCTTTGTAAAGTCTATTTGCCAGATTTCTTTTGGCGCTATTTGCAGTAAGTATATCATATTTGTTGGGCTCCACTTCTGTCTTACTTTATCATTAGGTAAGAAAACGGAGTATGCTGGGGACAGCATACGCAGACCCTGGGTTGATCAGTGGCAGCCCCATTAAACCACCTCTGAATATAATCAGTTTAACCCAGATGCTCTCCTTCCTCCTGAAAGTATATAGGAATGTGATAATTAAGAACAATGTAGCATTTTAGGTATAGATAAATGAAGCCGGGTGCCTGAGATCTTGCTCACAAACAAAAGTTTGCAAAGTGTACAGAGACAGCTTGGCTCCTTTCAGGAACCTTGCTTTATGTTATGTATCCTTAAGAAACCGCACGTCGCTACTCTAGATCATTTAAGCCTAAAAGTTAATATATAACATATATAATTGAACCTTTTTTCTGTAAAAATAAAAATGTTAGATTGTTAAGAAAAACTATGAAAATATCTTAAAAATTGTTCCAGTGAATCATTATGTCCTGTTTTGAATGATTAATCACATTTCAGTTCCGTATCCTGTCTTAATCACATCCTCCTTTTGTGAATTACATCCTTCCTTTGTAACAGATCCCTCCCTAAAAAAGAGAATAAAAGGCTCAGGTAGAGTTAGTTCTGCATGCAATGCTGTGCAATGCTGTGCAATGCTAGGCAATATGCTTGCAGATCTGTCTACCTGCCAGCTTGCATCATATCTATGTGTCTGTCTTTATTGTATATATTTCGCTTCTCTCTTTCTCTATCACTTTTGCCGTCACATCTCCCTTCTTCATGACACTCACACTTCTGTGTTGAGGCGGGACCCTGACATAGGACCTCGACAGGAGTACTTGCAGCATTTTTTTCTACATTTTTAAAAAGGCTCACTGATTCATTTCTAATTGATTTATGTTTGCTCTGTCTTGTCAGTTTTGTCTTTGGTTCAATGCACTTGATATTTGTGATAATCCAGAAGGTTGATCCAGTTTACTAAGGGCCACCATGTTTCACTGAACTTTCTGAATCTTGGGCAAATTACAGCAAGCCCATAATCTTGTCAACAAAAAAACTGAGACCCCAGAAAAGAGAATCTTTTTGTCTTTCTTTTTTTATTTTTGGATGCCAAATGTTTTTATTCCAATTGCCATCAGCCGATGAGATGAATATTTCAGATGATCAATACTTTTTATGCAGCTCAGTTGTCAACTCAGGCTACACCTGTGCTTCCGATTACAACAAGTGACAGGTTGGGCCACCCTCAATAACTTTAGTCCTAGAAAAGAAGAGTGGTAAATTTTTATTGAATAACTTCCATGTGTGAGAAATTGAACACTATGTATTCACATTTTCTTGATTAGTCCTTGTTATAAGATTATGAGAATGTTTTTTAAAATTCCATTTTATAGCCAAGCCCAACCAACCAAACAAAAACTGAACATCAATAAAGTCTCAGCTATTTCTGAGTCCATGCATGATTTTTCATCTTACCACATTACCAGAGATTAATTTTCTAGTTTATTAATTATTTAATTCAATAAACCCACTTAAGTCCTTTTGCTCTATTATTTGCATTTCTTCCCAAACTATGCTTAGAATGAAAAACAAAAGTCTAATTACAGTGCTTTGTACTATTCAACAATAACTTTAAAAATGGCATTGTTGTTGTTGTTGTTAAGTGCCGTCAAGTCGGTTCCGACTCATAGCGACCCTGTACAGGGTTTCCGAGGGTGTAAATCTTTACGGGAGTAGAAAGCCTCATCTTTATTCCACGGAGCGGCTGGTAGTTTCGAACCGCTGACCTTAAGGTTCACAGCCCGAATGGCATTACTGACAATTAAATATAGACACCATAGACTAACTTTTAGTTATCTTGAACAACATGTGTAATTTGTATGTGGATGTTCAGTGCATTCAAGGCGGTTCCAACTCATAGCATCCATTGGAAGGAAATACTCCCTGGTTCTGTGCCATCCTCCCAATCACTGCTATGTTTGAGTCTGTTGTTGCAGCCAATGTGTCAGTCATCTTGTTGAGTATCTTCCTCCTTCTCACTGACCCTCTATTTTAACAAGCATGATGTTCTTCTCCAGGCATTAGTTTCTTCCAACAACGTGTCCAAAGAAAATGAGATGAAATCTTGCCATCCTTGCTTCTAAGGAGCATTCCAGATATGTTTCATTCAAGACAGATTTGTTCATTCTTCTGGCAGTCTATGCTATATTTAGTATTTTTGCCAGCATCATTATTCAAAGGTGTCAATTCTTATTCAGTATTACTTATTCATTGTTGTGCTTTCATGTGCAAATGAGACAACTGAAAATACCATGGCTGGGGTTAGGCACACCTTAGTTCTTTATTATAGGTATTGTTGTTAGGTGCTGTCTAGTTGGTACTAACTCATAGCGACTTTATGCACAACAAAAGGAAACGCTTGAGCCCATTGCTGCTGTCACTGTGTTAATCTGTCTCATTGGGGGTCTTCCTCTCACTGACTCCTCCCACTTTACTATGCATGTTGTTCTTCTTTAGGGACTGGTCCCTCCTGACAATATGTTTGAAATTATAAAAGACGAAGTTTGACCATTCTGGCTTCTAAGGAGCATTCTGATTGTACTTCTTCCAACACAGATTTGTTTGTTCTTTTAGCAGTCTATAAAACCATAACTCAAATGCATACATTTTTCTATAGTCTTCTTTATTATAGGTATCCAATAAGAATTTAAATTCAATTTGAATTTACCTTATCTTGACCTAAACTAATGGTAAAAATAGTGAAACATTCTGCTCCATAGCCACTGGGTGGTCACTGATCTTCCAAGTGTGCAGACTGTTTTATTGGAAGGAGACTTGCCAGGCACGGTCGCTGCCATGCCTAAATACTCCATTGATAGTAATATGACAATAATCTTACCTAAACCTTAAGATCTCTGGGTACTGATGTTATAAACATCCCTAAAGGAGAAAAAATTGCAGAGTATTCTGAGTGTGAATAGTATATAGAAGCCTTTCAAGCAAAAATGATTTTAAAAAGTTTAAGATCCTTTGAAAGATATGTTCTGTGCTACATTTGCAGAGCCATTTTGTACTTCTTTCATTCGAAATATGATATCTTTGAACTGGTTCTTTATCTAATTCCTTTGCCATAATTAAGATTCAAAATGTGCATCGGATAAGATATATCTTTGAGTAGGAATTTGTTTGTACCTTAATAAAATGTAGCTGAAAGTTTATCAGTTGCATGGAGAACTTTGTTTTCGAAATGTAGCATAAATTGCACAATTATCTTCAGTTTTTTTTTTTTTATCCAATTCTGAGAATATTCCTTATGTATTTTATTTTCTGAGAATATGTGCCAAATGGCACAAATTGAACAGATGAAAGGATTTAATATACAGTCTATTTCATAAATGGTTTTATACTTCAAAATGTCTTAGCATTATAGCTTCTCATTTTGAAGTGTGAACTATAAGATCTTAATTTAAATGTAATAGTCCTTTCATTTGACTTGTTTTCTATTGTGAGTGTGTGTTTGAAGAAAGTAAATGAAGATAACTGAAAGTCTATATATGGTTTATAATGATAAGATCAGGATATGGGCTTTTGTATTTCCTGGGGAACTTCCAGAAGTATGGAAAGTCTCCAGAAAATACCCCCAATGATTCACACTATCCTTCATGTATTTGTAACATATACTGATTTTGTCCTTCTCTTTGTTTCAGGTTCTCTTTAATTCAGCATCAGTTTGCAAGAAGCACATTTGGGAGTGTCTTTGTTATCAGGCAGCCCAAATAGCTCCATTTTTATCCATATTGAAAACAAGATAATAAAACAAGTATAATTTAACAAAAACAATAAGAAACCATTTAATCAGTAAAATGAATGTGCAATACCATCATTCTGTACTATTCTCACATTTAGAAATATCTGCCCAAGCAAGCCGATATATAAATTAAAAACTCAGTAGCAGACTAATATATTTTCTTTCTTTTGCTTCTCTCCTGAACACATCTGTGTGACTTCATTGTTTTAAACCTTCCAGTACCTACCATTACAGTTTGAAGAAAGCTCATCCTTTAAAGTGGACCCACAAGGCACTATATGATCTTCTGCCTAATTCTTCGAACTTATCTCTTGCAATTCTTCTAATTTCTCACTGTGTTCAACCACATGGGGCAACTTTCTGTTCCCTAAACATGCTGGTCTCTTTCCTGATTCAGGCTCTTGGCATTTTTATTCCCTTTGCATGGAATACTCTACTCCTAGATCATCACACGGCTGAGTTCTTCTTACCATTTAGGTTCCAACTCCCATATTACTTTCTCAGAGAAGCTTTATCTCACTAGTCAGTCTCTAGCAACTGCCCCCCTCCCTCTATCACTGTAACCAATCATTTGCCATTGAATCCATTCCTATTCATGGTGACCCCATATGTGTCAGAGTAGAACTATGCTCCATGAGGCTTATAATGACTGCTTTATTATTGTTGTTGTTGTTTTTAAAGAAGTAGATCTCAAGGCCTTTCATCTGTGGTGCTTCTTCGTGAACTCAGATCACCAACTTTTTGCTTAGTAGCCAAGTGTGCTAACTGTTTACACCAAACAAAGACTCCTCTTATCATTTCACCCATTTAAAATATTCTTTATTTCTTTTTCTTGTCCACCTCTCTCTATGCTAGATTTTAAATTCCATGATAAGAAGAACCATTGAATTTAATGCGTCGACATATTTCTAGTCTCTAGAAAGCTTCCTGGCATAGAGTAAGTGTTTAATAAATATTTATTAAATGAAATGGATAAGGTAGTCACGAAACAGCTCACACTGTAGACAGTGGTTACTTGGATCATCTTGGCATTTGGGCAGAATTTGTGCATAGGTTATAAAATAACTGTTGTGAAGAAGAATAGTGAAGAAGAGAAGGAGCACCTTAAGAGAATAAGGAGCTGATGAGAGTCATCTTGAAAAAATGAAAATTTACAAGACATTTCAAAGAGCAAAATAGGTAACAACACTAGGGGTGTGGCCATGCCTCTGAAATTTAAAGATGAGATGAAACTTAGACTAAGTGCATGAAGGATTTTCTTGGTTGGACTCACTCTAATCATTATTTGGAATCACCTGTACCCTGAATCTATCTTACTAAATTTCAGGAAGAGCAAGACAATTACTTGGGTGCAAATACAATTTCTTCCTTTCTTATGGCACAGCTTCATTGCTTTTAGTTTGAAAAATTGCCTAAACTACTTGGCTGGCTTGAAGGGAAAGTTATGTTTTTACATTTATATTAAACAAAACTACCTGTGTTTTAAAAATAAATCATCACACCTGATGGTATTGCCTCTCTTTCATTTGTTTGCTATCAAGTGTGAGTTAAAGGTTACATGCAGAACAATCCCAGGGGTGCGATTTACACTTCCAGGTAGCTGTAAAGCCCTGTAACCAATAACCATCACAAACATAGGAGCTGTCAGAGACCAAATTCATTGCTCCTATTCCCAGAGTCCTTTTGTTTTTAGAAGACACTGAAATATATTCTCTTATCATAGCCCTCAAAAATTTCAAAGATGTCTTTTGACCTGTCTTTTGGCACCATATGATAAATATGGGGGGAAAACAACACCTACTTAAGATCACATTTTGGAGAAGAACCATGGGCACTTATAAATTGTAATGAAAGACAATAGCTGTGTCATCTTAGTGTTTTTAAAATTTGGTGCAGGGACAGGCATGAAGGACTCAGCCTACTGTTATATGGGCAGTGTTTTCTTACTACAAATCTTCCCTGAAAAAAATATAGGAAAAAGTGTACAAAGACATATACATTAGGCTGGTCTTTGACTTGCCTGATTCATTCTCTCCTTGTTGACTAGAGGCTTAGAGCCTTCCAGGACCTGTTATTATAATGGTCACTAAAGCTTATGATAGAATTTGCCACAACTTTTAGTCATTTTGGTCTTTCCAAGAGAAAACAACACTAAATATTCAACTTTTCATCTGGGTAATTAAAAAATATATATATATATTTTCTTTTAGCTTAAATAGTCTAATCTGTGGAACATTGCTACAGAAAGCATTACCCAAGATCCTTCCCATCTAAAATATAAAATGAAGTAATCAATGCACATCTGAACATAAGGCATCTTTGTCAAAGTCTTACTAAAAGGAGCTCTGGTAGCGTAGTGGTTATGAAATGGGCTGCTAACCTGGAGGTCAGCAGTTCGAACTACCAAAGATGAGGCATTCTGCTCTCATAAAGATTTATAGCCTTGGAAAGCCTGTGCAGGGTCACTATGAGCCAGAACCGACTCCATGGTACTTAACAGCAACAACAATGTAACCTATATTTTGTCATTTTAAATGAGAATATTATTAGATTAACTTTCTTTTCGTAACATTTAAAGTAATCTTTACTACATTAAAGAAGGCAGTCAGGTTTAAAAATATATAGATACAGCTAAGACTATATCTTGTACCCAAGCTGGTGTTTCAGTATGTCAAACAGCAGTTGGAATGGTGGCCCAATGGAGCCATCTGGTAATATTAATTGAGTAAGTGAGGTGATCCCTTGGAGAGAAAGGACTCCACGGAAATGCATCAGGAAAATAAGCTCTTTCCTGGAATAAAACTTTTCTCATCAAAGGAGAGAACATATTCCCAAGACAGTTTATGAATTTCCATTTGAATTCATTAGTACTTTATGGTCACATATAAGTGTTAAGAGTAAAAAGCACTGTAATGAAAATTAGCCATGGTTCATTAAAATATACAGACTTTTGGGGAACAAAGCCCTTCACTTTGACCTCATCTAGCAAAGAATCACAAAGAAGATGACTGTACTCTCTCACTGCTTTACCACAGATTACTGATGTAGTGGTTGAATGAGGAGCTCTTACATTGTCATATTTTCTAGAAAGATACAGCCATGGTAACATTATGAACTGGGCTGCTAACTACCAGGTCAGCAGTTCGAGTCTACCAGTCACTCCACTGGAGAACAATGAGACTTTCTGCTCCCATAAAAATTTACAGTCTCAGAAACCCTACGCAGGGTTTCTATGAGACTGACCTGACTCAAAGGTACAGAAACCACCATCCTAGCGTAATAGGAATAATACCAGTTCTGAGGGGATCTCTACACTAGCCTATGTAAAAATGTCCTAGGGATTACTTAAATTCCTGATGGGAGTTTAAGGAAACTTTTCAAGGGACTGGAGTTCTGCCTTTGGCTGGTTATCTCAGTCAGGAAAATTTCAGTTATAATTAACCTGATTCCATTAGAACTTTGTGAAAATATAGGCTACGAATATATACATGAAAATCACTTGCCAAAAGGCTGGAGCTATGAATGTAATGAAGTAAGCTATTTTGTTTAAAGTTTTTCCATAGATAATTCATGCTTGAAGCAAATGTTTACATTTATATCATTTTTAAATCTTAAATTTTTAACCAACAGATGTTTGTGCTCAGTCATTTTAGCAATAATTGTGTAAACTATTGCACAGAGTGATATGACATCTAAAATATATGAAGAACACTTATGAAATATACATTAGAACAGATGGCCATGAAGGGAGCCAATTGGACAGAATAATAAACAATACAAATTAAGAAATCCATAGTTAATTATAGAAGATTGAGGGTACTTAAAGGGAACATAAAGACCTAGGGACCTCTTGAAACAAAGGATTAACATGTTGGTGCTGTGCGATGCACTCCCCTCCAATGTGTAGCTAATGAAAGGACAGTGATGTGGAGAACAGATGAAAAGATTCTATTAGAGTGTATTTTCAATAAACCCAAACCCCTTGATTCAACATACAGGGACAAAGTATCATAAATTCTTGTGTAATTTGGTCTATGTATTCCTCTTCTTTATTCTGCTATATGCATTCAATTCCCATTAACTTTTAAAAGGACTTTCATGCATAGACGATAATAGGCACATTTATTGGGCACAGTGACTTAGTGTACTTTATAGTCTTCAATTCTGAAAAGCACTGCTTAACAGAATATTAATTCTCAAGGGCTTTGACCTTAGCAGGTATTCTTCAATCAGTATTTATAGTATGAATGAAGGAGGTTGTCCATGGAGGAAAATAAACTGTTTCCCCCCAGATTTGAAATTATTTTATACTTAATATTCTAAGGATTGTCTGTAAAATCTTGGTTATCTGTTTCAAGATCCATCTCACATGAACATTTATGGTAATAATGAATTCATTCACTCATTTATTGATTTATTAAAGTAGTCAATATTTATACCTGGGTAGTATTAGTTGTTAGATACTAATTAATAAAACATAATTTTTATCCTTGATGGATTCACTATTAAGACAGGCAATAGAACATGTAAATTATTTATATAACACAATGAGAAAGGTTGTATGTATTGCATAATATAAGAAATATACAAAATCTAGGTGAGCATAAAATATGAAGTTCTGTCTCTGCTCGATGTGGGTGAAATATAAATTTTATGAAAGGAATCAGAAAAAATGGCTTCTGAGCTGAATCTAAAGCAGAGGTTGACAAACTATGGCCTCCAACCCTTTTTTTTTTTTTGTAAATAAAATTTCGTAAGACCACAGTCATGCCCTTTTATTTAATACAATAAATCTATGGCTGCTTTCATGCTATAAAATAATGATGTTTTTTTGCAACAATGACAATATGATTGGCAAAGCTTAAAATATTTACTATCTGATCCTTTACATAAAAAGTTTGCTGACAGCCTAAAAAATAGTCAGTTTCCAGGTAACAGAACCAGAAAAAGTCGTATGTCTAAAGGCTTGGAGACACGATGAGAAAGCATGATATACACATATTTAGGAAAGCAAAAGTTTTGTGATCTGAATAAATATTAAATATATAGGAGAAAGCAAGGTACCACTTTGCTTAGCTTTGAGACTTCATAAAGGAGTCATATGTATAAAGATGGAAAGGTGATATGCAACAAAATTTTGGTGCTTTCTAAATTCTTTATGGGGAACTCAATACTAAAACCTCTGGGGATGCTTAAAGCTCTCCAACTCAGTTTTTAAGGTGTAGTTTCAAAGGAGGGACTTTTTGCTCAGGAGAAGGGAGCAATTGAGGCATATAGTTTCTTCTTTGGGATAATGCATTTTTGGAAGGACATGCAATAGATATTGTAAGATAGACCTGAGTTACCTGCTAATATGAGAAGCATTTCTGGTTAGGGGAAATTTATGTCTTTGACCAAGGTCCAGCCAAGGGCAAGGAGCAATATGGAGGTGTGAAAGGAGAGCTAGTTTAGGTTTGTAGCCCAAAACCTTGGCTAGAGAAAACATTTGGAGGTCCTAGATCTTGGCTATAGGTAACTAGTTTTTATGTTATTAATATAGCCATAACAGTGAGGAAAAGCTTGGTAGTATGTGTACTTCTGAAATCCCCAGACAACAGGGCTTGAATTTAGCAGAGTGGATTCCAAATCAATTGGGTCCATCAGAATCAATTGGAAGGCTTCTAAACAGTATACATTTGGGCTACATAGTATACCTGATCCAGAATTTTTTAGCATGAATCCCTGAAATCTTATAAAGTCTCCCTAAATCATTCTTATTATTCAACCATCTTGATACAGTATTTAGGTATTACTGCCCCTTCTGACCATCTCTGTTCAAAATGACTTGGTGTCACTTGTGTCTTCTTCACCTAACACTAGGGTCTTGATGTGTGTATGCATGCTCAGTGACAAGACTTAAGGACAATGCAAAGAAGTAGGACTTTATTTAGTAACTAGTATAGAGCTACTGGAATTTTTTAATTGGGAAATGATAGGAACCACACTGTTTTGAGATGATTAATATTGCAGAGTTTTGCAAATAGACTGATGAGAAAAAAATATTATGCAAAATTTAAGTTGTAAATCAATCCATTTTAAGCTTTTAACCATACAACATTTTTTGGACAAATTTCCTAACTGATGACAGAAAAACCTGAAGTCTTTTAGGAAGCTGTATTTCTACTTGTAGAAGACCATGATTGTTGTATATACTTGTGAATGATAGAAATATCCTTTCTTATGCCAAGTTAAAATGTGCACCTGTATATTCTACTTAGTGATCATCAGCATCTATATTCTTAAAACAGTACAGGGAGTAATCATTATTTTCTCTTTCAATTTACTTACCAGTTTTTCGTTAGTCTTTTTTCCACACAATCTAAAAGACCTAATTTTTCAAAAAAATTTTAAGTAGGATGGCTCTCAAATCTCTTTCTACTTGTTATATAATCTTTGAACATGCTTTAGATTGGCATTTCCAAAAAACCTGTCTTTATAGTTCTCAGAGATCTATCTTCAGAAAGGTCTCCATGAGCAAATTCATTTGTGAATGCCTGGAAACGAAACCCTCTTAGAGCTTGCTGAAAATGGCCCCAACCATTCCTTTCACGGTACTCTCAACTTCTCATCTAGGTTTGCTAATTCATCACAGTGAAGGCCACACAGAATTCAGACACCATACTCACAGTTAAGGGGTTTATTAGGGAAGTTAACAGGTTACAATTTAGGGTCAGAAATGTTCAGGGAACAGTTTTTCCAGTCAGGACAACCTCTCCTCTGCCACGCCCACAGGCAGGCCTTTCTCTGGCCCTTGGATCGTTGGCCTGGCCTCTGCCGTGCTCTAGCAGCATTAAAAAGCTTTTTAAAGTTTTCTAATAAATCGTATAGTGCACACCACTCTGCAGTAAGACTCAGCCTCAACTCTAGCTCTATATATGAGCAAACCTAACTTCCCCATGTAAGTGCCTGAGGGTACCCCACTCTGCAAACAAAGCTCCCGTTCAAAGTCATTCAGCTTATTTGTTCCATGGACTGAAAAGCTCACTACTTTGGCTATTGGTTCTACTGCCCTGGGCGGCTTCTCTGCCACTCCTCTGGCGTCAAAGCTTTCTGTCCCTGGGTCGAGGAGTGTCAGTGTGCAGGGATCTCATGTTCCACAGACCACACGGCACTCCTAACTTTTCTTCTTTGATGGTAGTGAGATGACCTCATTCCTGCTTTTCAGATGGCTCATTTCATACACATCAGAGTTCCAGATTTTTACAATCACAACTGACTCTGTTAACCACTCACCAACAGAGTCTTACAATCCTATCAGCATCTTCTCCCACTTACTCAACATGTTCTTTGGTAGGAGCAACAAAGACTATGGGTAGAAGACCGTATGAAGTCATTCACTGCACTGCAAGGCTTTACAATAACTTAGAAAAAATTCCAAAGAACTCTTCATTAAAGAAAATGGCGTGCCTTACTCTAATCTGGTATTTTTTCCAATTTGCTTGATGATGGTAGTCGAATTTTCTGTAACGTCTATTAATACACATTGGAAAGTCCTGCTGTAGTTGGGGATAAACAACACCTAGTTGTTCTGGTAGCGTTGTGGTTCGAATCGGGCTGCGAACCACAAGGTCAGCAGTTCGAAACTACCAGCTGTTCTGTGGGAGAAAGATGAGGCTTTCTGCTCCCGTAAAGAGTTACAGCCTCAGAAACCCTGTACAGGATTCGCGATGAGTCAGAACCGACTCCACATCACATAGCCACCACCACAGGTTGCTGTGAAGTTGCTTCTGACTCATACGACCTCATGGATTTTTCAGTGACTTGATTTTTTGGAAGGAGATGACCCGACATTTTATCTGAGGTGCCTCTGGATGAATTTGAACCTCCACCTTTTGAAGTAGTAGCTGAGTGACCATTTGTACCACCGTATTGCCGATATCTGCCTTTCAATGTTGGTCACAGGAAGAAAGGCAACTTTCCAAGTGTCACCTTCTCTGTGCTGATTTCAGACCTTCTAGATCTTCCATAAATGTGAACACTGTGTTCTTTTTAAAATGTTCTTCTTAATATAGCCCATGACTGCATCAGCATTTTTTACCATATGCAGTATACTGCTGAATCATTGAAATTCTGGTCAAGTAATGCAACTAAGGCTTTGCATATGAACTACTACCAACTTAGGTCATTATTTCCCTCCCTTCTAACTTAACAAAAATATGAAACTACATATATTCTTATTAAGATTTGTTGGTTTCATCCCAGAATTTTAATTCCTGGGAATATTTTAATTTAAAATATTGACATTCATTTCAGGTACATGTCATATGAAAGATTGATCAATATAATTTTTATGTTTTAATCTTACTCTAGGTCTCAACTTTAAGTTAGGTGATTTGTGGTTGGATGTTCATATCTGTTACTCATGGATTTGTTATCATTCTTTGGATACTATGGTTCTTACTTTTCTAACCTGTTGTGGTGCTGTGAGCTAACACACTGGACCACAAGGTTGATTTGAAGCATAAGTAGAAGTCCAGTGCTTATCCTACAGTGCCACACCAGGACTCCACAAATATAGAGTGTAACATTACCTCAATGGCTGAGATCCACGTTCTGTTTCCCTGTCTCTTACATTCTGGCTTCTGGAGGGAGTGTTTTTCTGTGTTGTATTCCATGTTATCCCAGCTCTTTATACTTCATCTTTTATTGATACACATATTACTAGCAGAGTTTCCAGGGTTGAATTTTAGGCTATGAGAAGGGATTATATTTTGTCTTGTTTTATGAATACATGGATCTGATGATGTCAGATGGTGTGAATAGAATGTTTTATGAATTATGAATCTGATGATGTCAGATGATGTGAATAGAATTTTTAATTTGTATTTCTTACATTGAAGTTATAAACGATTTTGATTTCAAAAAGAGATACGAGACACTGTGCTTGTTGAAATAAAAGGTGTGAGTGCAAGCTGGTTATTAGCAGGTATTTGCAGGTATTTAGAGTCCATCTTGTGTGAGATGTGTATGTTAAAGCACTTACTAAACTGAAATCCACTATATTATTATATTTAATCTTAAATAACTATTTTATTGTTGTTGCATACCATCAAGTTAGTTCCAACTCATAGTGACCCTTGTGTAGGGTTTCTGAGGTGCTGCTGGTAGGTTTGAACTGCTCACCTTGTAGTTAGCAGTCTAGTGCTTATCCTACAGCACTACACTTCTCTCTTCCCTTTTATTTTTGAGCAAGACATAGAAAAGGTTGTTGTTATTGTTGTTGTTTAGTGCCATTGAGTCCATTCTGACCCATCGCTACCCTGTTTGGGTTTCCAAGGAGGGGCTGGTGAGCTTGAACCACCAGCCTTGTGGTTCAGACCAACTTTGCAATCCAGTACATTAATCCACAGTGCCACATCGGGACTCATGATAAGACCTTTCTCTCTGTAGACGTAGTGCAAAACAAAAAGTATCACTGGAATTCTTTCAGTACCCAAGTTTTCCTGTGACTGAGGATGGGGAGCAGGGTAAAATAGTTTCTTTGCACTTAAAAGAACCTCTTGATCTCTGTGTCATAAAATTGCACTTAGTTCTAGTTGAATATGACCTAAACTTTTCTACTTAAATCAGAAATAGTCACTGAATATTACTGACATTTTTAGAAAAAACAACCAATGACACATGGAAACAGTTAGTCCACTAGATGAATGGACCCATGCAGACTTCACTGCCATACAATCAGAACTAGATGATGCCTTCTACCAATACCAACCACTCTGAAAGGAATCACACTGAAGGTTCTGTACAGAGTGGGAGAAAAATGGGAAAACATCTTTAAAAAGATTAGCTTCACTGGTTGGTTAGAGACTGGTAGAAGCCCCAGGACAGTGGCCTTTAGACAACTGTACTTAGCCCAGTTTTCAGTCAAACAACAGACAGGTTTCTAAGGCAACCAATAACAAACACTAAAAAGGTACTCCTTACTTGTTTATTCTAAGAAGTGCATATGTTTCTAGTGTCATCAACCATTTTATATAAAAAAGGCAGCATTTGCGAAAGAATAAAGTGCAGAAAGCAGGAAGGATTAGGAAAGAAGCAGAGATGGAAACAGGAGACACAGCGAGGAAGTGGATAAGTGATGCTATGTTGTGGAGATTGCAATCAGTGAGATTAAACAAAATGCGTATGAATTGTTAAATGGAAAACTGATTTGCTCTGTGAAACCTTAACTAATCCATAACAAAAAAAAACAAAACAAAAAAACAAAAAACAACAACAAAAAAACCACCCCACAAAACATAGATATTATATGCAATAAATTATCAAGTATAGAAGTGACCTTTCCATTCTTCTCATTTATTAATGAGTGATTATGATGATGAAAAATATTATAAAGTCAAAGAGAAATCCATATAAACATCTCTATATTTGGGTAAACTATGTTTTCATGATGAGATGGAACATGTCTGTTTTTCAGGTTATACTGCAATCTGTATGATAAAATGGAACCATCTTTGAGGACCTCAAATTAAAGTCATCTTCTCATGAGGTCATTTCTTATATAAATTTTCATAAGTCCTGTTCTTTAACATTACTATGGATTTTTCTGTTAGAAGGAGTGAGATTTTAAAACTGTAATGTTATTCTGAAAATCCATTTGTACATATCAACTAAAAAAATTATTCTGAGTATAGCACAGGTTATATAAATCTTTATTACTGGAATTAATGAATGTCTTATTATTAAATATGGCAGATTTTTAAAGATGGAATTCTGGTACTGTTTTCACAATGTTTTGTGAGTTGATTCATTGCCACTGGGTAGTTGGAATTAGGAGATAGACTTTCATTGACTTGAAAGTCTGAGGAGCAATGAATGGCTTTGACGCCCTTGCCTAAACGATAAGCAGTGAGTCTACTTTCAATGTACTGGAGTGTTCATGGCAGATTAGATTTTGCAACAAGCAGAGAAATTGACAATCTTGAAGAATGCATAAATGAAGAATTTGATAATTGATTTATAAAGAAACACTATCATTTTTCAGGATCCCTTGTGGTACAGACAGTTAAGTGCTGGGCTACTAATTGAACGGGTGGAGGTTTGAACCCATGCAGAATTACCTCAGAAGAAATGACTGGCAATCTGTTTCCAACATGTCACAGACATGAAAATCTTATGGAACATAGTTCTACTCTGATGCACATGGTATTGTGCTAAGTCAGAATCAGCAAAGGGCAACTAACTGGTTTGGTTTTGGGTTTTTCATATTGCAAGCATGATTTTCCATTAAGTTAAAAAATGAAAAGTGTTAGGATAAAAATCTCACATTGAATGACTCATCTTGTAAATATTAAATATTAAAATATATTGCCAATATAAAAAAAGATAAAAATGATAGTGTTGTTGAGAATGGCAAGTGTGATTGCTGTCGTTAAGTGCTGTCGCGAGTCAGTTCTGACTCATAGTGACCCTGCTTAAGAGTTTCTGAGGAGTACCTGGTGAGTTTGAACTGCTAACCTTACAGCTCAAACCAACCTTGCAATCCAGTACCTTATCTTACAATGCCACACCAGTTCTAATTTATTCTGTCACCAATATAGTAGGACCTTCCTTAAACTAGAGTTCTCGAATTAGAGGTGGAAGGAATATTAAGGTTGTTGTTTCATAAATGCTTATTGCACAAGAATAAAGGAATCAAAAGATCATAAAGTCTAGTATGTGAGAAAAAGAACATTTAAAGCAATTCTAGAAGAAAACACCTGTTTTCTTTATTTGTTTTCTGTATTTTTTCTGTGATTCACATAGGTATGTCCAAATTTAAGCCAAAGGGAAAGTTTGCCATATAAAATAACTATACCAAAACCAAACTTAGAGAATTTTGCAATAAAATACTCTTGCTATTTCAATTAATTTTGCTATGTTTATATGAATAAAAACATTGAATATTCTAATACCAGTCCATTGACTTTCATCAGTACACACTTTTTAAAAACATTTTTTAAATTGTGAATTGAGTGAAGGATTACAGAGCAGATCATCAATTATACATTCAACAAATAGTACACTTCGTTTCATTTTAATGATTGCAATCCCCTCCATGTAGCATCAGTTATACCTCATTATTCAGTTTCCATTGTATCCTCCTTCCCAACTCTTCTGAACTTTGTCCTTTGGTAAATGGTGCCCTTTGGATCTTTTATGGTTGACCATTCCATGGTGAGCTTACCTTACTAGTATAATTTTTCCCTCTATATAACTATATCCTGCTTGGCTGATAATTGAGCCACTAGGGTGAGTTCCATTACAGACCTGAAGGGTAGTTGAGGGTCATAGTCTCGGGTCCCAATAGTTTCTTTCTTATCAGTAAGCCTGGTCCTTTTTTCGCTTTTAAAAATAATTTTGAGTTTTGTTCCACCTTTTTTCCCATTCTGTTCAAGAAGTTCTAATGTGATTTATTTCAGAACCATTGGTTGTGATAGCTGGACACCATCTAGTTCTTTTGGTCTCAGAGTTGTGGAGACTGATGTTCATGTGTTCCATTAGTTCACTGGATTAATTGATTCCAAGTGGCTTCACTTTTTATCACTCTTCTTTCCTCTGTACAGGGCAACTTGTAGCATAGACTAAAGATTGTTTACTTGTCAAAGAGGTAGTATCCAATTGATATTTGGTTGTCAGACTGATTCATTAAAAAGGGAATGGAAGAATGCCTCTGCAGTGTTGCCATTATTTTATTAATTTGTGTTGTATTTGGAAAGAATGAAATAGCATTTCTTTTGCTATTAAAATATTAAAGTTTTTTTCAATACATTTTGACTTTCTCCACTTTTGACCAGGATCAATGTGGTTTCCTTTTATGCTTGAGTGAGGATACGAACACAATTTTAGAAAATTGTAACATTTAGAATGGCTCAGAAAGGATTTGTCTGTCTGTTTGAGAATAAACTGCAGAGATGCTGTGCCCACAGTTTCTTTAATCCGTCCTTTAATTATGTTGTCACTCTTCATGCAGTTATTTATCAGCAATTTACTTATACGTCCCAGGCATGCAATCAACATGAGGTTCTCCAAGTACTGGGTTCATCCAGAACTTCTACTTCTTAATAAAATAATACTTTAATGTGTTTTCAGTGAAAATTTACAAATCAGTTTAGCCTCACATTCAACATTTTTTACACAAATTGTGCAGTAACATTGGTTACATTCTTTACAATGTGTGAACGTCTCAGTATTTCCTTTCTTGCTGTTCCATTTCCATGAATCTTTACACTGCATCTTTACATTCTCATCTTTGTTTTAAATCAGGGGTAGTGAACCTTTTTTTTTTTTTCCTGCCAAAATTTGTAACATCATTTGCAGGCCACACAAATTATGAACTTAAAATTAGCCTGCCATATTTGGTCAAACATTTAATGGAACTACGGTTGCCTTGGCAGAGCCAGACACCCCCATCCTGTTTTAAAATAATTTGTTGACTGTGTTAAGTTTCATATGTTGTTGTTGTTGTTAGGTCCTGTTGAGTTGTTCTGATGGATAGCAACCCTGCTAAGGGTTTCCAAGGAGCAACTGGTGGGTTTGAACTTTAACAATGTGGTTTGTAATGCAGATATGATCTTTTCCAAAGGAGCACAGTACTCATGGGTGATTATTTTTATTTTGTGAGTCAATCATTATTTATTCAAAAGGTGGCCTCAGGAGCTACTTTGAGTTCACGATTCGTACAGTATCTCAGGGCAATAATCTTGGGGAGTCCTCCAGTCTCAACAATCCAGAATTTCTGCAGAACTTGTGCTCTTGAGAGAACCAAAACCTTAGAGAGGGCTCTAAAACTATGTGACCCAGAAACAAGAGATAAAGGAAGTGTGTCAGCGTAAGAATCTGATGGACATGAAGCTCATTTCTGACATTATTAGTCACTCCACATTGTAACTTTCAGGCTATCACACACACTGTTTATTTTGCCTTGAATAATCATGTTTCTCCTTCTTTTGACTATTCTATCTCATCCTTAAGGTAGTAACTTAAATTTCACATCATCAGTCAGGTCTTCCTAGCCTAACCTAATTAGGTCAGATTAACCCCTCTTGATACGTGGGAATGGTGCCTATTCTTTTATGTTTTTTACTCTAATGATCATATTTTCAATTACTGTTGGATGTCTATTTTTCCTTCTCACTTTCTCCCCCACCCTCCACCCCCATCTTAAGACTGCATTAATCAGCATAGGGTAGATTCTACTCTTGTAATAAAAAAATTCTGAAATTTCAAGGATTTAATACAACAAAAATTTCTTTCTTTCTCATGTTGTTTTCAGTTCAGTACAGCACTGGGTTCAACTTCACACAGTATTCAGGGACTCAGGATGATTGATACAGGCCCCAGCTGCTTGGAGCTCTCTGCCTTCTAGAATAAGTGATTTTTAATTGTCTACGACGGCACTTAACAACAGCAACAACAACTCAGCTTATTGGACTCCTGGCTCTGTAAAATCATCCCTGGACTGTGAACCACAATGTCGGCAGTTCAAACCCACCAGTTGCTCCTTAGAAACCCTATACAAAGGTCAATAGGAATCAGAACTGACTCAATGGCGCTTAAGAACAACAACAACCTCTGCTTCTTCCCTTACTATTATTTTCTTTTTTGCTAGTTTGCCAAAGAGGAGAGATTAGAGAATTACTAAGGTTTTATTACTGACCATTGGCTAGAACTAGTCATGTAGCCCTGCCCAACTACAAGGGGACTGAGAAATGCAGTTTTCCATGTTCCCTGAAGGGAGAGAACCTGATATTGGTGAACAAAGGTAATTATCTTTGAATTGAAAACATTAGAATAAACAATGGTAAGAGGGAAATGAAGCCTCAAATTAGAGCCCAAATTGAGAAAGAGAATTTAGCTCTTCTAATTAGCTTTGGTTTAATTATGCCACACACTACTAAAAGGATTTACCACTGGGATTGCTAATCCATTTTCAGTGATTATCAAGCAATTGTGGAAAATAGAAGGTTAAGAAAAATTGAGAGGGGCAAGTGTAATCCACTTTCTAAAAATTATGGAAGTAGATTCTGCCAATTATAAGCTACTGGAATATTAGAGGGATTATTTATGACACATTATGAAAAGTGTTGGCCACAGACTGGTGCTTGTCTGAAAACTCTTTATTGCTGCTCCACCTGGTAGGACAAGTATAGAAATAGACAGTAAGTATTTAGAAATTTTTGTGTCCTTTTGACAGAGAATTTATTATCTACTGAAGCTAATAATAATTTTTAAATGTGCTTTTAGGTTTTGTATCTTTGTTTTACTGTTGTTGTTCTGTACCAAATCATTTTTATTATATTTCATGAAAGTTATATATTGGAAATTAAAACAGTTGATAAATTGAAAATTAAAACAAATAAACAAACTACTAGTTCATCACCATAGACAATTTGAGAAGGATTTGTTTGAGAATTTACTGCAGGAAACATTGATCGCTCGGAGTTGGCATGGGTTCTTAAACTAAGATAACAACTAGTATCAGACTATACTCATTTTTCTTTTTTAAGGGTTAATTAATCTGGTGTGGCACTGTGGGTTAATGCATTGGACTGCAAAGTCAGTTTGAACTGTAATGTAGGGAATTCAAGCTCACTAGTCACTTCTTAGAAACCCTATATAGGGTGTCTATGGATTGGAACTGACTCGATGACACTTAACAATGGAGTCTTGGTGTAGCACTGTAGGATAAGCACTGGACTGCTAACCACAAGTTCAAACTGCAAAGTTGGTTTGAATTGCAGGGTAGGGAGTTCAAGCTCATTAGCTGCTCTTTAGAAACCCTATACGGGGTTGCTGTTAGTCAGAACCAACTCCATGGCACTTAACAACAGCAACAATTGGGTAACGGAGTTCTGGTGTGGTACTATAGAATAAGCACTAGACTGTTAACCATAAGCTCAAATCTATCAGTTGTTCCTTGGAAACCCTATACAAGGTTACAATGAGTCAGAATCAACTCCATGCCACAGCATTTAACAACAACAACAACAGCAACAATCTGGTAATGGAGTGCCTGGATGGTTCAAAGGGTTAACAGGCTCAGCTGTTAATAAAATTTTTTGGTTAAGAGTCCACTCAGAGCTGTCTCAGAAGAAGGACATAGCAATTTTCTTCTGAAAAGTCATCAATGGATAGAGTACAATTCTACTCGCCCACATATGGGCTCACCATAAATTGAAGTTGATTCATGGTAACTGGAGAGTTTAATCTGGTAATTGCAAGAACACACAATATGTTTACTGTAAATGGATTTTGGCATGGGACAAGTTTTCTCATGATATACATTTTCTAAAAGATGATGTAATTATAGGCTAGGAACTGGCATTATTCAGTAGATTATTGGTTAAATAATCACATACAAACAACGTATGAGCCAGTGTCTGCCATTCAATTACCTTGCCACCATTTTCTGAATACTGTTTCATCTTTGATGGCCAGATCAGTCCTTGCTACATTTGTAATCCCTAATGTTTTCTGTAATAATTACATTAGGTCTTAGAAAGGAGAAAATAAAATAATTTTGAAGAATTTAAAGAAAGGACTGAGAGATATTTATGTGAAAAAAATATTATATTGTAATTGACAAAGTCCACTGTGTTTGTGGAGCCCTGGTGTGGCGCTGTGGGATAATGCACTGGACTGCAAAGTTGGTTTGAACCTCAAGGTCAGCAGTTCAAGCTCAGCAGCTACTCCTTGGAAACCCTGCACTATGGATTGAAACCAACTCAACAGCACTTAACAGTGACAACTGTGTTTGTAATTTGACTATCAAAATAATACATTATTAGGAAATCTATTAATCTGTCAATCTATATTCTACTTTTCTACTAAACTGGATCTGAGTCTGTGTAATATCTTTATAGCTTAAAAAAAATCAAAAACATTAAACTGATGAAGTAAGTTTGATGTATTTTATTACATCCTATGTATTATAAGAGCTAAGTCTACAGTATATTTCTAAGCTATTTAGTGGCCATAATGAAGAGGTCTGATCAATTGGAAGGTTCATGGACAAGATAAAAGTAATGCTGGCTTCCTGAAAAAGTAAAACTTTCCTGAGAACCACAGACTGAAAACTATTCTTTCCATGTTCTCATGAAAATGAAATTGTGCTATGTAGAGATCAGTGTAGGAGCTCTTCACTGTAGCGTAACGGGTTACCAGTTGGGCTGCTATCCACAGGTCAGTTAGAATCTACCAGCTGCTCCAAAGGAAAAATAGACTCCTGTAAAGATTTGCCACCTCAGAAACACTATTCAGGGTCTCTAAGAGTCAGGACTGACTCAAGAGCACACAACGGCCACCACTACCAGATGTCAATGACCTAAAATTAATTCATTGTAGAGTTTATATGTCTTTTCTTACTGTAACTCTTCATTGGTCTTGCTTTATTGAAATATAATGAAACATATCTGCAATAGATTATTAATTTTTAGGTTGTGTGATTATTATCTGGAAAGATTTTGACTCAGTAGGTCATAGCTGGGGTTCAGAAACTGCATTGAGCACACCATAAATTGAAGTCAACTCATAGCAACTGGTTGGTTAAATCTAGTCATTCCAAAGACACACAGTACAGTTACTGTATATGGATTCTGTGTTTTAAAAAGCAACTCAGTTGAGTCTGATGCCCATGTTCCATAGATCATGATTTGACAGTGATGTAGAGAAACAGATTGCAGTTCTTCGTATAGATAATTTACCACAATTGATCCTTATATAAGAATGACTGGGTTTTGGACTAGTGTTTGACAAGAATCAGGACTGCAGAAATTAAATCATGCTAATTCAAGAGGTAAGGAGCTCTGGTAGCATAGAGGTTATGAATCGGGCTGTGAATCACAAGATCAGCAGTTCGAAACTACCAGCTGTTTCACGGGAGAAAGATGAGGCTTTCTGCTCCCTTAAAGATTTACAGCATCAGAAACTCGGTACATGGTTGCTATGAGTCGGAACCAACTCCACGGCACATAACAACAATAATTCAAGAGGTAGCTGTGTAATTTGAAATTCAGCTAAATGGAGATATGATTGATTTTTATAAACGTTGAAGAACCTGCACAGAAAACTTCTCATGGAAAGCTGATCGAAAACATTGCCAGAGGAGTTCCTCAGATGTTACATGAATTCTCTTAAATCAAAATGACACATACCTACCACTCCACCATTTAAAAATTTATGCAAAATTATGTAATTCTATGTTTTATTTTGGGTGGGTTAGGAGATTTCATTATCTTTTATTTCTTCTGTAATGTGATTATATTGTGCAAGAAGTAGGTGGGTTGATGTCTTTTTTAAAAAAGTAAAAGTTCAAAGTAATGTGTTTGATAATAGAACAATGAGTCCTATGTTTTGAAGATTTTACGTTCTTCAGTTGACCTAACAGTATGTGGCAAGGGGTGGGTACCAAATTTCTTAGAATTTGTGTTATTGATTCTCCTGAGAGAATGTTTGAACAAACCTCAAAAGAAGGTATCAATCATCTTCTCACAACTCAGCCAGAGTTAAGTATCATAGAATAAGATAAAAAGAGTATGCTTTGTGGGGGAAAAAAATCATATGAGAGAAATTTTAAAAAGAACTTTACAAAAAAAAGAGAATGTATTTCTTAGATAGCATATATTTTTAAAATTGTATATGTAAACATGAATCTGAACGACCACAAATCCAGCTTAATTTTTTAAGTTTCATGCAAGTGGACGATTACTGGTACTCTTCGTAAACTTTACTCTATTTTATAAAATACGTTAGGCACACAGAAGTAATCTCTGAAATATGAGACTGTATTTGTTTTTTTTAGTAACATAAATGTGTTTCCTAAATTGTGGTGTTCTTGCACAGTACAGGAATCCAAAGTGAAAAATCTTGTTTTCTGTGCGTAGAAACAACCAATCTTAGACACAGCGTATCTTCCTCTCATAACTTCTCTGTTCACTATAAAGGTTATTTAAACACACCATCAGCACTACCACCACCACTCACCACAAGCCATGCCTCAAGGCAGAAATACTTACACCATTTCTTCAGGGTTTTCTATATCCTTTATGTAAAAGTTTCTGCATATAGGACTCTTATGACTTTATGATCAAGTTAATTCTCCTGTGAATTTCTAATTGTTGATCAGTTAGTTCTTTAGCCAAATTGCACATTCCTGTGATTCTCTTCCTTCCCCTCTGCTATGACACAGTAAGTTTAGACATTATCTAATACCGTTGTTTCAAATATTTGAACACATCTACCTTACTTCATTGTAGTGATTTATTTAATGTCATAATTTTTATTAACTCCCACCCAAAGACCTTTTCCTGATGAATCTGAGTAAGAGAAGGTGGGGGAAGATACTGATAGACGCTATGATTCAGTTTTAGTGATTGTTAAGACGGCTAATTGTGATTTTAAACCTTGCTGGTTTAAAATGAGCCATCTCAGAAGTAGTAGGGGAAATCTCACTACCAACAGTGAAGGGGCAGGATCATGTCCTTTGGACCCCCAAACTCCTGGGTTTATTTTTCTTCCACCCAGGGACCAAATGCTGTAACACCAGAGAAGCAGTAGAGGAGTGGCTGCAACAGAACCAAAAACCAGAGCATGAAATAGAGCAACCGGCTTCTTAACCCATGAAGCAAGTAAAGCTGAGTGACTTTGGGCATGAAGCTTGCTTGCAGAGTTTGGTGCCTGCAGGCACTTAATTGTAGAAGCTAAATTTGCTGACCTACAGAGCTGGGGCCAAGTGACTTCAGGCTAAAGTTTATGGTAGAGTGTTGCTGTGGTTGTGGTTGTTAGGTGCAATTGAGTCGTTTCCAACTCACAGTGATCTCATGCAAACAGAACAAATTCTCGGTCCTGTGCCATCCTCTCATTCCTTGTTAAACTGAGCTCATTGCAGCTGCCACTATGCTGATACATCTTGTTGGGGGGCTTCTTCTTTTTCTGTGATCCTCAATTTTACATAGCATGATGCCCTTCTCCAGGGACCGAGCCTGACAGTATAACCAAAGTATGAGAAATGAAGGGTCGCCATCTTCTAAGGAGCAGTCTTGCTGTACTTCATTAAACACAGATTTGTTTATCCTTCTACCAGTCCATGGTACTTTTAATATTCTCCTCCAACACCGTAACTCAGATGCATCAATTCTTCTACAGGCTTCCTTATTCCCTGTCCAACTTTCTCACACATATGAAGCTATTGAAAATACCATGACTTGGATTAGTTGTCACTTAGTCCTAATACAATATGTAATTTGATTTGACTGATGCTTCCCTGAGTGTTGATAGTGAATCCAAGCAAAATGAAGTCTTTGACAACTTCAATCCTTTCTATATTTATCATGATGTTATTTAATGGTCCAGAGGTGAGGATTTTTTTCTTTACATTGAGGTGCAACCAACTCTAAAGACTGTGGTCTTTGATCCTCATCAGTAAGGATTTTAAGTCCTCTTTCAGCAAGCAAACTAGTATCATCTGCACATTTCAAGTTGTTAATGAATTTTCCTCCAATCCTGATGCCACATTCTTGGGCTATTTGTTCAGCATACAGACTGATTAAGTATGGTGAAAGAATACAACCCGGACACACATCTTGCCTGATTTTAAACTGTTCAGTGACCCCTTGTTCTGTTCCAGCGACTGCCTCTTGGCCTATGTACAGGTTCCTTATGGACACAATGAAGTGTTTTGCAATACCCATTTATTTCAATGTTATCCATAATTCATCATGATGTGCACTGCTGAAAGCCTTTGTATGCTCAACAAAGCACAGGTAAACATATTTCTGGTATCAGCAATGCTATTCCTCCTTCCATGTCCTTGTCTGACTCTGACTTGAGCCTCTGGCAGTTTCCTGTCAATGTATTGTTGCAACCCTTTTTGAATTATCGGTAGTGTAATTTTACTTGTATGTGATGTTAATGATATTGTCTGATGATTTCCTCATTCCATTGGGTCACCTTTCTTAGGAATGGGCACAAATATGGATATCTTCCAATCAGTTGCCCAGGTAGCTGTCTTCCAAATTTCTTGGTATAGATGAGTGTCTCCAATGCTGCATCACTTTGTTGAAATTTTTCAATTTGTGTTTCATCAATTCTAGGTGCACTGTTCTTTGCCAATGCCTTCAGTGCACCTTGTCCTTCTTTCATCAGTACCATTGGCTCTTGATCATATACTACATCTTGAAATGGTTGAACATTGACCATTTCTTTTTGGTAAAGTGACTCTGTGTATTCTTTCCATCTTCTTTTGGTGCTTTCTGCATCATTCAATTATTTTTCCTCTGTTCTTTCAGCTTGAGAAATGCTGAGCATGTTGACCCCTTTTGGTTTTCTAACTCTAGATCTTTGCATATTTCATTATAATATTTGACTTTTTCTTGTAGCGTGTCCCTTTGAAATTTTATGTTCAGCTTTTTTACATCCTCATTTCTTCCATTTGCTTAAGCATATCTACACTGAAGAGCAAGTTTCAGAGTGTCTTCTGACATCCATTTTGCTCTTATCTTTCTTTCTTGCCTTTTTAATGACCTTTTGCTTTCTCCATGAATGATATTCTGATGACCATACATGCTTCCTGTTAAGTTGACATGTTGTTTGCTTGTAGTACATCCTCCCAAATTGAAAACACAATGTCACTAGAACCTTATTACAGGTTTTAATTTTTCTATTCACCAACATTATTTTACTTACAATTTTACTTCCTAACTATTTTATTGTCCAGATAGTTCTTTTATTCTTCCACAATATTTCAGGATAATTTGTCAGAATATATGTTAAAGTAGGATATTTTTGAAAAATAAGATATGCTAATTTATTTATAAAAAAACTTTTTAGTGCTATTTGAGTGGAAGTTTACAGAGCCAATTGGCTTTCCAGTCAACAATTTGTACACATTCTGTTTCATGATAGTGATTTCTTTTCCCACCATGTAACAGCTCTCCTTCTGCTTCCTCCCTTTGTTTATGTTTTCCATCTATCCTTTTTTCTTATCCCTTCCTGTGTTTTGAACTTAATACCTAGGCAAAGGTTGCCCTTTTGATCTTTTATGGTTGAGTGTTCTAAGGAGCATGTACCTCCTTGGTGCTGTTGTTCACCTTATAAGCCTTTCTATTGTTTGACTGAAAGTTGAGTCACAGGAGTGAGTTTAGTTCCAGCCTTGAAGGGCTTCTAAGTGCTGTAGTCTGAGGGATTCTACCAATTATATTTCCAGTAAAGCTGGACTTTAAAAGTTATTATTTTATGTTTTGTTCCACATTTATTCTCCCTTCTACCTAGGCCCTCCTATTGTGTTCCCTTAGAGAGAGAGGTCAGCTGTGGTTCTTGGACACCACTTAGGGTCATGGAGGCTGGGGTTTACTATATTCCATTAGTCCTTTGGCCTAATTGCTTTGTTGTGTCTTTGATTTTCTTCACTCTTCTTTCCTTCAGATAGGGAGACGACCAATATTTGTATGTTAGATAACTGCTCAGAAGCTTTTAAGACCTCAGTTGCTGTTTGCCAATGAAGGATGTAGAACATTGTCTTTGTGCATTTTGTCATGTAAATTGACCTTGATGTCCACTGACTCATTCCCTCAAGGTGTTTGATGATGGCTAAGAAGCTCTCGTAATGCTTCCCCTGTATGCTCTCCAATATCCATGGCTATGCTTGCAGCACATAAAAGTACTGCCATGGATTTAATGTGTACCCCCAGAACATGTGTCCACTTGGCTGTGCCATGATTTGAATTTATGTAATAAGGTAACGTGGCAGTTCTGTGATGATCCCCCATGATGTGATCTAAGGTAGTACATCTGTAAGAGTATTAAGTGTGGGCTGCGGTATCCTTACTCCTGTCACAACCTTGATCAGATGTGAGAGTTTCCCAGGAGTTTGTCTTGTAAGATAAAAGAAAAAAAAATAAAGTGCAAAGAGGAGAGATGCACTATGTCCAAGAAAGAAGAGCCAACTGGGGTGGGAGGGAGCAGCTATGTAGGGTGTACCCTTTGATTGTTTGATGATGCAGGAGATTGTGATCATTGCAATGAAACAAAATATGATAGAATGAATGTAAAGATAATGTTCACCCATGTAAACTAACACATAATGCACAGTAAAAACTGAAAGAAAGAGAGAAAGAGAGGGAGGGAGGGAGGGAGGGAAGGAAGGGAGGGAGGGAGGAAGGAAGGAAGGAAGGAAGGAAGGAAGGAAGGAAGGAAGGAAAGCAAGGAAGGAAGGAGGGAAGGAAGGAAGGAAGAGCAAGCCAGAGTGGAGTGTGTCCCTTGTACTTGGGTCCCTGCTCTGTGAAGCTCCTAGATCCAAAGAGCTATTGATGCCAAGACAGAAGAAGATCTCCAAGGAATGTTGCTGGGCCAACAGGTGCTGAAAGGATATAGGGACCTTTCTTCAGAACCAGTGTTCTGAATTTGGACTTCTGTCCCCCTAACCTGTGAGAGAATAAATTTCTGTTTGTTAAGCCATTCACTTGGGGTATTTTTTGTTCTAGCAGCACTAGGTACCTAAGAGAAACACATATGTAGAATTATCTTCTATCAAACCTATATATATATATTTGTGGGTGTAGTTCTATTAGCTTCCCACAGATGTTCAGCCATGTGACTGTATATTGATTCATAGGTTATTGTTATTACCTTTACTGCAGGATTGTGTATATAATGGTGTTGACCTCTGCTACCTTTAACTCTTGTGCTCCTCCCATTGTCTTCCTTTGCTTTGATCATTTTGTGCTGATCTCTCCCTTATTGTCATTGCCTTTTGCTTCACCCAAGTTGATATGCTTCACCCTCTAGTTAGTGATTTACCCTGTATGAATAGTACTGCAGTGAACATGGGTGTGCACATATCTGTTCATATCACAGCTTTTAGTTCTCTGTGATATATATCTAGTATTGGGATTGCAGGTGATAAGGTATTTCTGGAGTCCTGGTGTGGATACCTAGGATAAGTACTCAACCACAAGGTCGGTTTGAACCACAAGGTCAGCAGTTCAAATTCATCAACTGTTTCTTGTAAACCCTATACAGAATCACCATGAGCTGGAAATGACTTGATGGCACTAACAACAACAAAAATGGTATTTCTATTTTTAGTTTATAAAAATGTGTCAAACCATTTCCCACAGTGGTTGCATAATTTTACAGTCCCACCAGCATTATTTGAGGGTTCTAGTCACTCCACACCCTTGCCAACATTTGTTGTTTAGTTTGGTTGAACTTTGCTATTAATGCTGGAGTAAGATGATATTTCATTGTTGTTTTGATTTGTATCTCGACTCCTGGTATGGAGCTGTGTAATCAGCACTGGACTCTGTACTACAAGGTTGGCAGTTCACATCCACCAACTGCTCCTTGAAAACCTTATACACGGTCCCTAAGAGTCGAAACTGACTTGATGGTACTTAACAACAACAACAATAGCTAATGATTATAAGCATTTTTTCATGTTTGTTGGCCACCTGAGTGTCTCAGATTATTTTCAGATTGGATTGTCAAATTCTTGTTGAAGTTTGTCTTAGTTTATGTTCTCTCCAGAAACAAAACCAGTGAAGCTTTATGTATGTATATACGTATATATCAAGGAAATGACTCACACAGTTGTGCTGACAGGAAAATACCAAGTCTGTGGGACAGATGTCAGACTGGGAAAACATATCAGGCTGAAGGCTTCTTCTAATTCACATATCTACAAGAGTTGATGAGCCCAAGATCAGCAAGTCAGACAGCAGGCTTCTGGGTACAGAGGCAAATGAATCTTAGGTTGACATGCAAGATGGCAGGTTACTGATGACTCCCGGGATTGGCAGGTTATATAGCTGGTCACTGGCTGCAGTCCAAAGGACCAGAGGTCAGATGAAAAGTCAGATGCTGAATCCATACCCAGCAAAATGCAAAGTAAGCTTTTCTGGAGTGTCATTGTATTGGAAGCAGACCACACCCCTGAGGAAACATCCTTTCAGTTTATTGGATGCTCATTGCAGATATCATCATTGGAAATTACTGTATCTTAACTGCCAAGCCATT
The DNA here is from genome assembly GCF_000296735.1 of Chrysochloris asiatica. Classification (NCBI taxonomy): domain Eukaryota; kingdom Metazoa; phylum Chordata; class Mammalia; order Afrosoricida; family Chrysochloridae; genus Chrysochloris; species Chrysochloris asiatica. Next base: position 63,533,707 of record NW_006408519.1, read on the forward strand.
AGGAATCCCGATCCAGTCAAGTTGTTGAAAAACCTTAACTATCTTATCATTCTAAAATGTCTACTTTTCAAACTAAATTTTGAAATTACATGAAAATAAATTCATACTCCATGTATATTTTTCAAAATGAGTTCTTTATTTCTTTTGGGCATCTTTCAGATGGTTTATATTTAGTTACAGAAGGCAGGCCATGCAAAAGTAAATACACAAATCTAAAATAGTGCAATGCATTGCAGATTTGAATTGGTGTTAAAGGAAAATACTAATAGTTGGAGAAGCTGCAACAATTAAATTAACTAATAAAACACTGATTAATAATAAAATTTATATATTTATGTCCTTTTGCAGTGTCAAGTAGAAGTACATAGTATGGCCTGTCCATTGGATTTTTGGTGCTGTAAGATAAGCACTGGACTGTGAAGCACAAGGTCGGTGGTTCAAACCCACCAGCTGCTCCTCGGAAATCCTATACAGGGTCGCTATGATTCGGAATCATCTCCTCGGCAGTAACAAACATACCCTGATATCCTGTATCCCAGGTGTCTTCCAGTCATTTCCTACTCATAGCGACCCTGTATAGGGTTTCCGAGGAGCAGCTGGTAAGTTTGTACCATCGCCCTTGGGGTTCAAATTGAACTTTCAGCCCAGTGCTTATCCTACAGTGACACACCACAGTAGACCTGATTATTTCACAAATGCTCGTTATTTATAAAACAGGAAAATAAGAGATAATCAGCTTGTAGAAATTACTTCTTGCAGTGCTATGTCTTTGAATTCTGAACTCTCAAGGAGCAATTTCTGAAATTGTCTTCTGGCATTTTGTTATTTGCAAATTATGGTTGTATTACTTTAAGAAAATTCAATATCTAAGAAACATTATTTTTACCAAATACATGGAGGAGAGGAAATTGTTACTATCGGTACTATAAAAAGATCCTGCTTTACAAAATGTTGCACTGCATGATGCCTATAAATAGGGAGCTTCTCTGGAGCATTTAAGATGTGAATTGAATAATAGAAATGTGATGTATGCAAGACTTTCCAGTCGCACACATTCGTGGAACACAAAAGGAAGCATTCTTTTTCAATATAAGAATTTTTGTGATTGATTTATATTCAGGATTTGTTTAAATCACTCACCACAAACTTAATCCAGCTTTGGAAATCTGCTGATGATTTTCACAAATAATTTTAATGTAGCTTTCACCAATCAGGTATGATCAAATCTATCTTTCAGTTCATCTTGGGCCTGCTGAATCTCTCTGAAATATATCAGTGAAGATGTTAAATGTGGATATAGAGCATCTATGATTTCCTAATGTGTTGGTTGCCATGGAAGCTGTTCTTCTGGTTTTATTTGATCAATTTTTTTTTTTCAAACAAGTAATTTGATAATTTTTTCCAAAGGGAAAATGTCATAATGTTCTTGTTATCAAATTAAAAGAACCAAATTGTTTGTTTTTAAGTCTTAGTGGTCTCCTTCTAATAACCATGATACCTTGCTAGTTTTATTTGCAATTAGCAGATATTAAGACTTGAGTGCATATATTAAGCATGCCGTTTAACTTCTCTTTACTTTTAAACTCCTTTTTCTTATGGTTCTCAAAAAATATTTTATAAAAAATTCAGACCTTTTAAATATAAACATCGACGGTGTTTTCCTGGTGAAGGACTGGGTAGTGTAATCATAGTTGATGAAATATTTAAATAAAAGTACTTTAAAGCAAACAACCACAATCTTGAAATACATTCATTAAATGCTGTATTTGAATTATATTTATCACCATCAGCAGAACTGAGATCTTTATTCAGAATCTTTTGACTGTCTGCTTCTGAGAATCTACTTCCCAAAATGAAATGCAACAGGAATGAAAATGTGTTTTGCTATAAATTGTCATGTGCTGGGAGAACTTTTTCAGTTTCCCTGAGCTAATCTCAAACTCTAGGCAGTATTTTAATTTTATGATTATAGACGTAAGATCCAGTGTGCATTAGAATACATAACTTTAATGCTGCATGAAAAATGGGGGAATCATGAAATTAATTAGGACATTTACTTTCAGCCATGAGAAAGGAAGTTAATATTTAGCAATTGTCTGTTGGCCTTTAGGTGGCAGTGTGTAGCAAGGAGCGACTTGCTGCTGTGAGAGTTCTTGTGTAGGATCTCTGAACAGAATAAAATAATATAAAAAGGCAAAAAAAAAATCAGCTTCCTTGCAGAAATGTCTTCTTGCATCTTCTGCATTTGGTTTCTTTTCCTACTGCCAGCACCCATATGGTTTGAATTCCTGAATGTATGTGTCCTGTATCATTGGAATCATTATTAAATAATCTCTTTGGTTCAAAATGATGCTTATTTTTTAGTATGTGCCTCCAAGTAGCCACTGTAATGTTATGAGCCCTGTGAGTATTAGGAAATATTTTTTGACTGCTTGGCTGTTAATACTGAGTTGGAAACAAACATGTCAACTGCTCTATAATTTTATGTTTTTCAAGATTGGAGTACAGAAGTTATCTGGAGAGTGTTCCTAAGATATGAAGAAATAATATATAGATAAACAGTTTTTAAAAATAAGATATAAATATTTGTTTTTTAATTCTAGGGGGAAACTCCTGTGGATGTTTTTATGTGACATGTTGTTCCATCTGGGTTTGTTGGGGATTAGGCATTGCCATGTCAGCCCAAATGCTCTGTCATGAATTAAAATACGAAGCCATGTTCATCCCTTACATTATAACCATATATGCATGCTGTATCCACAGTTTGATGTGAATGTAATTTTCATGTCAAAAATTGAAACATATCTCTAAGGCATCTTCCTGATCTTTTCTCTCCCATCCTATATAGGAATTACTGGAGTTTTAGTAATAATGCATGTCTCTAATCATCAATGTCTTCCATAAAAGAGATGGTAAAGTAATTAGAACAGTCTAACTGTTGCTGCTCCAAATCTTGATCATAGACTTTCTTACTGTTTACATAATTATATTCTGTGTATGTCTGCTTCAATTAGAAGTCTTTCCAACAAAGCAGCTTACAGCATCCGGAGCTTTTGATCTCCTTTAAGCCTCTGATGTAATCAGGCAAAACAAACACTTCAAAAAGAGAATGCAAACCCTGAAAACCTATCACCCCAATTTCAAATGATATTTTAACCCTCTGTGTTTTCCACAGCTGTCACCCCAACTCAACAGCTGGGTTTACTTGCAGTCTGCAAGCATCATCATGGTGGAGCATGTTAGCCATCTTTTAATGCTATGTTTGTCAACAATGACTAATTTCCTTTGCCTGCCTTTTAAAAGGGCACTGAAATCTAGCTCATTAATTCAGTTTATTAAAACAACAGAAAACCTCTTATAGAAGAACTATTTTAAATGACCTTTTCCAACTATTTGATGTCTATAGCCTTATCTCGATATCTTCTCAGTGTGTTCAGACTCATAAAAAACAAGCTTATCTCTTGACCCTAATTTGTTGTTTTCTATCCTCAAGTTATAATGCCCTTCTACTGAGTCTCTTGTGTGTTTTTTTCAGATGTCACTTGTCTTTATGCTCTGGATATAGCTTGTGCTTTTGTCCTTTCAAACTACTTCAGGTGATTGTAGGTTTCAATTCCCTGACAGAGCTGCCCTACTCCTTTGTAAACTTCCTCTTCTGAATAGAACACAAATCAGCTGCTGTTTAATAAAGCAGGCATCTCATTTCATTCCTTTTACATCCATCAAAATGTCCTTTCCTAGAACTGGCATTCTTCCACTATTATTTGGTTAACTTGCCACATGTAAGTGATTTTTCATTTCTTGATTGGGAAAAGAAGCTCTCAAGGGTGATGTGTTTTCTTGTCGAATTGAAAAATGCCAGCTTTCCTCTGTGAGACAAAAAGCTGCTTCTCTGCCATTTTGATACCTATCCAACTTTTAGCACCTTGAAGCAACTGGCTTTTGTGAAAGTTAGGGATATATGGGGTGGGGGGAGTGCAATATTTATGCCCATCTTGAGTTAAAGAACAAAATAAAAATTGCATAACCTGTGCAATGGACTGCTAAAAGTTATTTACAGTCAAAACATTTAGCAATTATCCCCCATATACATCTATTTCTTCTTTGTTTTTAGGAGTCTCACATTATAATGCTTATATATAGATTCCTGTTTCCTTTCTTCATAGCACTGCACTGTTAAGAAAAAAAAAAATCAAGAGTTTTTTGTTGTTTTTTCATTTTGTAAATGGGCAAAATGAAGCAAGGCTTATTGAACAGAAATTTAGTGACAGAAGAGGGAATAAATGTCTCCTGATTCCAAGCCTGCTGCCTCTAACATTTTGAAGCTGCTGGCTTCTATGAAAGTTAGTGATATTTGGAGGAAAATGTCATCATTAAAGCATACTATAGCTTCTACTGGACCAAAGGGATTCTGTGTCTACCACCAGCATGTAAAACCGTGACATGTTTTTAAAAAGCCCTGTGGATCTGTAACTACTACAATAAGGCAATTTTCTTTGATTATCCCAAGAGTCCCTTAACTGATTAGAAAGGGTTCTTAATAATATAGGAGGCTCAAGACTTCCTTTGAGTGTCTCCTAACTGTACAATAGATTAGTGAGCTCATCATTAAAATACTGGACTCCTGATGTGACTCTGTAGGATAAGCACTGGGCTTTAACCAAAAGGCTGGCAGTTCAAACCACCAGCCACTCCTTGAAAACCCTATACAGGGTTGTTATGAGTCAGAACTGACTTGACGTAATAACAACAATGCTTTAAGTATAAATACTGAGCAGTCACAGACAGTACCTACTTTGTGAAGTATAGATAGCCACATTTTATTCCCTGAGGAGACTAGCCAGCCTTTGGCTTAGTTGTTAAGTGCTGTCAGGTAGGTTCTGACTCATATGTAGTGACCTGTTTACGATTTCCAAAAAGCTGCTGATGCAACTGAGCCTCTAACCTGAGGTTAGCTGTCCCGTGCTTATCCTACAGTGCCACAGTGGAGTACAAACCATCTGTACCACCCAGGGACCTTTCTTTTCTTTGTTTTAAAGGAGACCCACATTCTATTTAAAAAATTATTTTAAAAGAAAGTTACATGTTTTGAAAATAAGAATTTAGAATATACATAGATGCTAAAAAGAAATTGTATGTAATTCCAGTATTTTGGTTTACTTTCCACTCTCATATTGGGCTGCTAACTTCAAGGTTGGTAGTTTGAAACTACCAGCTGTTCCGTGGGAGAAAGATGAGGCTTTCTGCTCCCTTAAAGATTTGCAGCCTCGGAAACCCTGTGCCGGGTCGCTATGAGTCAGAACTGACTCCATGGTACTTAACAACAACAACAATATATACAAACTTGGTGGTACTTAACAACAACAACAATATATAAACAGAATTTTACAAAAAAATGAATTTCCAGGTCTCTTAAAGGAACTCCATCAAATAGAATCCTTCATTCATATCTGAAAAGTTAGAAAAATAAAGAAAAAAGATAGAAGACAAAAATATTGTCTTTTATTTTTAAGAGAGGTTAGGCAGAGTAAGTGAATTTAGATCTGCTAGCCAAACAGGCTTGCTAATAATGAAACTCCATAATTAAGCTGATGATTTACAGCCCAGTTCCAAGTTGTTCTAACCTAAGCTTGACCAGGTGAGATGTCTTCCCAGGCAAATGTTACAGCATTGAAGAATGGAAAATTTGCACCTTTCGAAGGGGAATTGAGTGGAGCTAAGTAGAACCTGTCAAATCATTCTATTCTTCCACATTGCTCACCTAGTTAAGCCATAGGGCAAAGAGTAATCGTGGTATACAAATTAGTTGCCCTTAACTCGACAAACACATGTGATTTGAAGAAGTAGTTCCCATTAGCAAGGTCATACAATACTGTTGATTTACATTTTGTTTTGGTTTTTATTTCACAAGGAACTTTTGTTCTCTCATCTGGAATAGATGTTAGTATTCTATATGAATGGAATCAACTTAACATTTTAATGAAATGGTTTGGAAAAAATGATGGAAGTAATTTCTCTCTATCATCTGAAATACCATGAAGGCACCTTGAAGGTACTCTTACCTAAATTGTCTTCAGACTTTCTAATTAAAACTGAGTTTTAAAAATGTGTATATATTCAGTTGGGCTAGGGTAGAGAATGAGGGAATCATATGAAAATAAATAGAAATCGTACCATTATACCTTTATTTCAGACTTTCTAATAAATACAAATAGTTTTTCTTCTTTTTCTTCTCTGAATAATATGAATATTTAAAATAACTAATATGACCCCTTTACTAAGTGACCTAGGTACATATTTATACTGTCATTTATGGTAGGTGCATACTTACCAGTAGAGCAAAGACGTCATTGTATATATAATTGGCTGAACATGGTTTTTGGCATCTTGTTGTAAAGTGTCATCTACTTGGTTCTGACTCATAGAGACCTTTTGTAGTTTTTCCAAGGAGCAGCTAGTGAGTTTGAAACACTGACCTTGAAGTTCAAACCGACTTTGCAGTCCAGTACATTAACCCACAGTGGCATACCAGGACACCAAAGCCTCAGGTTGTCGGTGTTAAAATGGAAATTATCATTATTTAGAATGTAAATAATTTTTAAAAATACAAGAGAATACACATTTCTGTGTTAATTGATCTATTCAAACTCCAAATACTCAAAATAAAAATACAGTAGCACTGGTTTAAATAATAAGAAAAAGACTTAATGGAAGAAGTCAAATATAATTTGACCCATGAAAGATGGATCCACTTTTACTGATTGTGGCACTGTGGAAATGGTATTAATAAAGTCATAGCAGTATTTGAGACTCAGAGACAGAAAATGGTTCATTTCAGGTTAGAACACTAGTCTCATTCTGGGAATTCCTTCTTAAAGTTCTGTTTGAAAGCATATGTCAGACCTTCATAGATGTACTGGGAGATTTTCAACCAATACCACCATTGTATTAATTTTGCTTTTCTCCCTCTGTCCTTTGGACCTTCTGTGTTTCCTTGATCTTTTTGACAAAATTTTGAAAATAGTAAGAATTGGAAAATTGCAACTGAGTATTAGCAATTAGTAGAAAATTGCAAAGGAGTATTAGTAATTAGTAGAACTACCACTGTGGGAACTTCAAATTTCATGATGCAATTATTAATGCTCTTTATTAACATGCTGTTGTTGTTGTGTGCCGTGGAGTCTGTTCTGATTCATAGTGACCCTGTACAGGGTTTCCTAGGCTGTAAACCTTTACAGGAGCAGAAAGCCTCATCTTTCTCCTGCGGAACAGCTGGTAGTTTCGAACTGCTGACCTTGCAGTTCACAGCCCGATTCGTAACCACTATGCTACCAGAGCGCCTTCCTTTATTAACATAGTTACTGTTAAGTGCTGTTGAGTCAGTTTCAACTCATAGAAATGTTTTATATGGATTCCAAAGACTGGCTGGTGTTTTGACCTTGTAGTTTAAACTGTCCTTGCGGTCCAGGACTTATCCTTAAACATATTTGTGGTAAACACCAAGTGTTAACTCTGGCCTATTCTTTAGGGTTACTTTATACACTAAATAGTAACCATATTTACCAGGTATTTCATGCAAGTTAATAAATGTAAACATATCGTAAAAAGTGCTAAAACCAAGGCAATTATTATATAAAACATTACAAATTAACAGGGGGTCATGGTGTGGCAATGTATGATGAGCACTGGACTTCTAACCACAAGCTTGTCAGTTCAAACTCACCAGCTGCTCCTTGGAAAGCCTATTTATCTTTGAAAAATTCTGGTATTTCTTTTATTCAATCTAGCCCCAAACAAGAAATCCATTGCTATCCAATAAATTCCAACTCACAGTAACTCATATAGTACAGAACTGAACTTCTCTACAGGGTTTCTTCTTGGTTTGCAATCTTTTTTTTTTTTTTTTTTTTTAATTCTAATCACTCCTTTGTCT
>NW_006408519.1:63556319-63557888 GCF_000296735.1 Chrysochloris asiatica
CTGGAGAAGGATAACATGTTTGGTAATGTGGAGGGTTAGAGAAAAAGAGGAAGACCCCCAGCAAGATGTATTGGCAAAGTGGCAGCATCAATGAGCTTAACCGTGGCAACAATTGTGAGGTTAGCTTAGGACCAGGCAGTGTTTCATTCTGTTGTGCACATGGTCACTATGAGTCAATACTGACTCGATGGCATCTCGCAACAACAACATCACATACAAAAGTTTGTAAACCCTGTAAAACTATTCAATTTCTGCCTGGTACATCATTAACTAATATATGTAACCTTTTATTTAATATAATGTATCCCATGTATGTATAGTTTGGTAAAAATATTTTGGACCTAATTGTGCTGTTGAAAATAAAACAGAATTTTTGCTTTAGTCCTCCACATCCTACTTGATTTTTCTTATCATATTGTCAAGGGCCCCTGGGTGGCAGAAATGGTTGTGTTCAACTACTAATTGAAAAATTGAACCTACTAAGAGAAACCTTGTAAGAAAAGTCTGCTGATTTGCTTCTAAATAGTCATAGCCATGAAAACACTTGGCATCCAGTTTGACTTTTACTCGCATGGATTTACCATGAATCAGAATTGAGTTAATGGCATTTTGTTGTTGTTGTTGTACCACTACCATTGAAGTAGTATATATGAAGCAAAATGTGTCATCAGAATTGGAGAAAGAATATTGAAAGTGCCATGGGCTTCCAAAGAGCAAACAGATCTTTGTTGGAAGAAGTGCAGCCAGAGTGCTTCAGACATATTGTCAGGAAGGACCAGTCGCTGGAGAAGGATATCATGTTTGCTAAGATAGAGGGTCAGATAAAAAAAGGAAGACCCCCAGCAAGATGTATTGGCAAAGTGGCAGCATCAATGGGCTCAAGCGTGGCAACAATTGTGAGGTTGGCCTCGGACCAGGCAGTGTTTCGTTCTGTTGTATATAGGGTCACTATGAATCAGACTGACTCAATGGCATCCAACAACAACCATTGAATGGATTTCTATGAATTTTTTTATCTGAATCTCACTGGATTTTTTCTTTCTTTTTGACTCATACCATTTGATCTTTCTTTAGGTGAATTTTCTTTATGTAATTAACATATATGTATTTACACATTTGTGTTATGGATGTTGTTGTTATGTACTGTTGAATTGGTTCCAACTTTGCCACCCTGTATAGAGTTTCGAAGGAGTGGCTGGTGAGTTAGAACTGCCATGTTGTTCTTCAAATTGACCTTGTCAATTATTCACACTAGCTGTGTGATTATCCACACCAGAACTCCATGCTATGTTGTAAATACACCATTTTAATTTCATAATAATGACAATGGCATTGGATATCTTTCTTCTTAGGACATATTTACTTAAGGATTTTATTAGCAATACATGTTTTTATTAATATATATGAGTACATAGGAATTTTCTTTTATGTAAGGATTTCATTAGAAATACATGTTTTTATAAATATATGAGTACATAGGAATTTTCACTTCTCGAAAAAAACCTTATAATTTTGTTAAGGTCACTGTAGTATAAGTTAATCAGGCATAGCAATGAGTGTGAGGTTGGT
>NW_006408519.1:63558238-63562007 GCF_000296735.1 Chrysochloris asiatica
TCATCATCTAATTCACTGCTTAGAACAACAACAAACAACCACACTTCCATTGGGCATAATATTAGTGCTGACTGACAGGCAAATCTTCTCTTGTGGCCTCTTAATATGTTACAACAATGCCATATCTTTTGTTGTTGTAATTAACTGTATGCTTATGGATCTGCCATTTCTTTCATTATGTTGTTGTTGTTGTTAGGTGCCATCAAATCAGCTTTGACTCATAGCGAGCCCATGCACAACAGAATAAAACACTTCTTAGACCTGTGCCATCCTCACAATTGTTAGAGTTAGAAGAATAAATGTAAGAGGGCCTGTTTGAATGATAATCTAGGGAAGAGACAGCTTAGTGTATGTGTATATTATAAATTCAAATTTATGCTGATCATAAGAATTTAGAAACTTTATTACAATTTCTCATTGTATATATGTCAGCAATACTACTACCTAAGAAAAGAAGTGAGAATGATTTTAATAGCTTTACTTCAGGTCAGTCACCTAACACATAATTTAGTGATTAAGAAAACATTTTTAACATCTTAACTTCAGGAAGGATAAGAATGCTAATTTTCTCATTTTTTATAGAATCTTTAGCTGTTGTCCAAATGATTAACATAGAGTTAGAAATTTAACTTTGTAAGTTATAAACATAAAGACAATCCCTACGATTTGTTGTCTCAATTCTGACTCACAGAAGCAGCCCTGTATCAGGTTTCTGATGAGTTGACTGGCGAGTTTGAACTTCTGACCTTGCGGTTAGCAATCCAGTGCTTATCCTACAGCACCACACCAGAACCCCAACCACAGTTGTTGCTGTGTGTCGTTGAGTTGGTTCTGATTGATAGCTACTCTTATAGGGTTTCTGAGCCCAGCTGGTGGATTTGAACTGTCAAATTAGACAGTCTAGTGTTTATTCTATGGTGCCACACCAGGGATCACTCCAGTCACTATAATATATACATAATATTGTTGTTAAGTGTATGTGATGGTGGTAGTTTTGTGCTATGTAGTCTGTTCCAACTCATAGAGACCCTGTGTAGGGTCTTTATGGGAACAGAAAGCCTCATCTTTTGCCTGGAACAACTGGTAAAATCAAACTGCTGACCTTGTGGTTAGTAGTCCAGTTTATAATCCACTATGCTATCAGGGCTATCTCTGTCTCTCTCTGTCTCTCTTTATCTATCTATCTATCTATCTATCTATCTATCTATCTATTATTGTTGTTAAGTGATGTCAAGTCATATCTGACTCATAGCAACTCTGTATAGGGTTTCCGAGTAGCAAGCTGGTGAGCTTGAACCACAGATCTTGCAGTTCAAACCAACCTTGTAGTCCAGTGCATTAACCTAAAGTGCCACACCAGCTCTCTCTCTCTATATATATAAGTACATTTGCACATACATGTGTGTGTTGTTGTTGTTAAGTGCCATCAAGTCAGTTCTGGTTCACAGCTACCCTGTATAGAATTTCCAAGGAGTGGCTGGTGAGTTTGAACTGCTGACCTTATAGTTCAAATTGACCTGTGGTCAAGTGCTTACCCTAAAGTGCCACACCAGGACTTCATATATGTTGTTGTTAAGTACCATTGAGTCAGTTCCAACTAATTGCAAAACTGTGTAGGGTTTTTTTCAAGGAGTGGCTGATTGGTTAGCATTCCAGTACTTATCCTACAGTGTCACACCGGGACTCTATCTACCTATCCATCCATCCATCCATCTACCTATCTCCTATCTACCTAGCTCCATGTCTTGTTGTGGCACTGTAGTATAAGTCACTGGACTGATAATTGCAATGTTTGTAGTTCAAATCCACTAGCTGCTACTTGAAAACCCTATAAGGGTAACCATTCCTATTCACAGTTATTCACCAACCACTAAAGTCACTGATGCTGAAATTGCAGAATTCTCTGGTAGCGTAGTGGTTACGAATTGGGCTGTTAACCTCAGGGTCAGCAGTTCGCAGCTACAAGCTGTTCTGTGGGGAGAAAGATGAGGATTTCTGCTTCCATAAAGATTTACAGCCTTGGAAACCCTGTACAGGGTCACTATGAGTCGTACCGACTCCATGGAACATAACAACAACAACAACCAACTCTTTCAGTCTGAAATCAATGAAACATGCAATTAAGACATATAAATAATTACTGGTGATTGGAATTCAAAGGTTGGAAAAATAGAGAAAGGATCAGTAAGTAGTTAGAAAATATGACGTTGGTGGTAGAAATAATAGATGGCATGATAGAATTTTGCAAAACCAATGACTTCTTTCATTCCAAATACCCTTTTTAAGTAACATAAATGACAACTATACACATGGACCTCACCAGATGAAATACACAGAAATCAAAATGACTACCTCTATGGGAAGAGATGATAGAAAAGGTTAATATCATCAGCCAAAACCCGGACAGGGGCAGACTGTCAAACAGACCATCAATTGCTCATATGCAAATTCAGGCTCAAGCTGAATAAAATTGAAACAAGTCCATGAGAGCCAAATATGACTTTGAGCATATCCCGCCATATATTAGAGATCATCTCAAGAACATATTAAGTGCATTAGACACTAATAACCAAAACCTAAAGAGTTGTGGGATGACCTCAAGAACATCATACCAGAAGAAAGCAAAAGGTCGCTAAGAAGACAAGAAAGAAAGAAAAGACCAAAATGGATGTCAGGAGAAACTCTGAAACTTACTCTCCAGCATAAAGATGGCTATAGCAAATGGAAGAAATGAGAAAGTAAAAGAGCTGAATAGAAATTTTCAAAGGCCAGCTTGAGATGATAAAGACACATGTAATGAAATGTGCAAATACGTGGAGTTAAACAACCTAAAGGGAAGAACACACTCAGCATTTCTCAAGCTGAAGAAACTGAAGAAAAAGTTCAAACCTCGACTTGAAATATTGAAACATTATTTCTGCATCATTCAATAGCATCAAAAGAAGATGGAAGAAATGCAGAGTCACTGTACCAAAAAGAAATGGTTGATATCCAATCATTTCAAGAGTTAGCAAATAATCAAGAGCCAGAGATACTGAAGGAAGAAGTCCAAGGAACACTGAAGGCATTGGCAAGAAGTCCAAGGAACACTGAAGGCATTGAAAGCTTTGGAAATTCGTGGAATGCAAATTGAAATCTTTCAACAAACTGATACAGCACTGAAGGCAATTATTCATCTATACCAAGAAATTTGGAAGACAAATACCTTACCAACTAATAGGAAGAGATCCATATTTATGGTCATCCCAAAGAGAAGTGACTCAGTGGAATGTGGATATCATCATACAATGTCATTAATATCACACACAAGTAAAATTTTGCTAAAGATAATTTTTAAATGACTGTAACAACACATTGTCAGTGATCTGCTAGGGTGTAAGTCAGATTCATATGAAAACCTGGAACAAGGAATATCATTTATGACATCAGATTGATCTTGGTTGAAAGCAGAGACTGCAAGAAGTATGTTTATCTGTACTTTATTGACTATGTAAAGGCTTTTGACTTTATGGATTATGACAAGATATGGATAGCATTAAGCAGAATGGGTATTCCAGAACACTTAATTGTGCTCATAAGAAACCTCTATATAGATCAAGAGGCAGTCATTTGAACAGAACAAAGGGACACTGAATGGTCTAAAATTTGGAAAAGTGTGCTCCAGGTTATATTCTTTCACATAGTTATTCAATCTGTATTCTGAGCAAATAATCGTGAGAAACTGGATTTTATGAATAAGAACATGGCATCAACATTGGAAGAAGACTCA
>NW_006408519.1:63564614-63576751 GCF_000296735.1 Chrysochloris asiatica
GTTTTCTAACTCTAAATCTTTGCATATTTTATTATAGTATTTGGCTTTATCTTCTCGAGCTGATCTTTGAAGTTTTCTGTTCAGCTTTTGCACCTCTTCAATATATACACACACACATGTTGTTGTTAAGTGCCTTTGGGTCAGTTCATACTCATAGTGACTCTGTATAGGATTTCCAAGGAGCAGCTGGTGAGTTTGAACCACTTACCTTGCCATTTAAACCAACCTTGTGATCTAGTACTTATCACATGGAAAGTAGATAAGAACAGGGTAGGCATATATGTGCCTAAATGTCTTTTTCCACCATACTGAAGAAACCATGGGCATGATCATGAATTCATATATGAAGAGAGAGATATACTATAGTGATGGTAGCCAGCAAAATAACTAAAAAATTTTTAAAAGTTGAAAGATCTACTTTAGGAGACTAGGGCTAGAATGTTTGGTTTGGGAATGGAGAGCTTACCATTTCATGTTTAATTTCCATGTTCTTTGAATTTATAGTCACATATATATCTTTTGAAAAAAAAATTCTCTCCTTTGGCATTTCTAGTTCATGTTCTCAGTGTTTGTGCCTTAATAACCATATGTAGTTCCCTGAATCTCAAATAGCTTAAATTTTTCATCTTTTTGTGCTCTATGATCTGGGTACTACCCTTTACACTATCCTCACATCAGTATGAAGGGTGACTGAGAAAAATAACTTTCTACAAGTATTAGGAGTCCTGGTATGGCATTGTGGATTAATGTGTTCAACTAACAAAATGCAAAATGTCAGTTTGAACCACAAGGTCTGTGGTTCAAGCTCACCAACGGCTCCTTGAAAACTCTAAACTCTATACAGGGTCGCTGTGGATTGGAATTGATTCAATGGCACTTAAAGACAATAACAACAACAAATAATAAAGGGGCTATTATGTATAACAATTTTGGATTTACAGATTGTGGTTCCAGATGTGCTAATGGATACCTATTTGTAAATATAGGTAGACAAGCTGGGAACGGTCTGAGTTCTTCAAAGACAAATGCCAAAGATCTGTTACTGGAAAACTCAAGCATAGGTAGGTAACTACTTGGTGGGACTAGTGTTCAGAATTAAGGCTGAATTTCTACTCTGCTTGGAGATGAGTGGGGTAGTGGATTAGGAGGATGTATAAAAGTAAGTCTAAAATCATTACTACAGAACCATTGAAGTCTTTATTAAACAAAAATATATGAAGCTATTATGACTCAGCAAATTCTCCATCTAGGTGTATACACTTCTGAAGGCTATGTTGTCATCTTTCTAACATTTCTAGAAGAATTCTGTTCCCTTCAAATCACACCACATCAAAACAGCAGTTTGGGCATTCTTTAACTCAGATTGTCAACTTGTGTTCCTTTTAAATATTTTTGTGTTTGGGGAAACAACAACAAGTTTGAAGGCACAAGATCAAGATTGTAGGGTAGATGGGGTAAGGTTTCCCCAAAATTCTCATAGGACAACTCTTGTCATGTGGGGGAAAAAAATCCTGGGTGCAAATTTTCTGGTCTCTTTCTCACCGATGCAATTAGCCTCCATGATTGTTCACTGAGAAAACTCATCAAGACTACCCCTTTGGAATCTCAAAACGCAGTATCCATAACCTTCTGACCTGATGTCTCTGCTTTGAATTTAACTGGCCCAGCACATTCTGTCGGAAGCCACTGTTTGGATTGGACCTAGGGAAGGCACTCTAATGAAACTAAGACAAATATGTTACTGAGAGAACTTTTTCTGCAGCTATCTGTTGATCTCAGAAACATGTTTAAACATGGTTTGTTTGTAATAAACCCATGTATGTATGAAATGGAATGCTAGTAGCAATACTTCGTGACTTATCCTCATATATAGGTCATCTTTTCTTTTGGTATGTAGAAGAGGATATAGTGCCCAGTCTTTAGGGTAATGTTTCTCAAAGTATGACCCATAGACCCTTGCTTGAGAATCAACCTTGAGTGTTTGGAGCTTTCTAGCCTCCAAACAGTACCACTGTGATGAAATCTTTTGAATTCGGAGTATGTTAACTTTTAATGAGCTCCTTGGTGGTTCCTATGAAAGTCTCTTCATGGAAAGCATAAATAAATCAATATTCTGGGCCAGGATATGTACTTTCAGAATGTGGCTCTCTTATGACCATCGTGATGTGTACAGCGAATTAGTGTTTGGGAAGAGAAGGTCAATGCCAAGATTTTAAAAACATCATCGATGTTTGTTTTATAGTTTTAACTTTTCTCTTCATTTTAATTTTTGTTTCATTTTCATTCTACAACAATAGTGATGATTGCTGATGAGCCAATAGTTAGTAATAACCTCAGGAACTCATTTTCAGTAGTTATTTGGAGCCAGAGCGTTACGTAACAGCACTGACTGACCTGTTTCAAGAGATTAACTAATTAAAAGCTGTAAACTGGAGTTCTGGTGTGGCGCTGCAGGATAAGCACTTGATTGCAATGTTGGTTTGAATTGCAAGGCTAGAAGTTCAAATCCACTAGCCACTTCTCAGAAACTTGATACAGGATCACTATGGGTCAGAACTGACTTGACTACACTTAACAACAACAGCAAAGTGACGTTCTGGTGTGGCACTGTAGGATAAACACTGGACCATGTGGTCAGTTTGAACTTCAAAGTTGGCAGTTCAAAATTACCAGCTGATCCTTGGAAACCCTTTATGGATTCACTATGGGTCAGAACCAACTCGATGGCACTTAACAACAACAAAGTGGTTAAAATGAAGGAAACAGAAAAAAAAAGCCTTTGATTTTTCTTTCATCATTTTATATTTTTAAATTATAGAGTGTAATTTCAGTTTCTTTCTCCTAAAAAAGAGAATGAAAGATTAAATGAAACAGTGGCAGATATACAATTTAAAAATTCATATTTATTCATATTTATTTTTTAAAGCTGTTGTTTAAAACTTATAGTAGAAGAGGACAATGGTTTTGACATATTATCCATATAATTAAAGGGAAACATAAGTTTTGGACTACATTACTAGGTAAATTTTTCATACTGTCTCACATCACAACACTTTGTGGTCTATAAATTTTGCTCTAAATTATCACTGGTATAATGAGATTAATTAATGAGATATATGGCACAGTTTAACTAAATCATAACTCCACTAGTTACTCAAAATCAAATGCCACTGTCTTCTTATTGATAGAAATCCTCATGAGAGAGAATTTGTGATTGTTTCTTTTTCTTCCTTTTTGCCTCAGACAACCATCAAATCAAATCTCAATATGTTTTTCACTTTCTTACACTTGGCCAGGTCAGTATTGAAAATGTGTCTTCCTGAGAGTCTTTGTTGCACTTGGGTGCCTGTTTACTTCTGGAGCTGTGTAGTAATATATCAAAACCATCTCTTTTAAAGCAAGAGCCATTCCACAAGGCAGTGTCTTGTCTTGAAAAGTCTTCAATTGTCTTAACATTCTAAGGAAAGTACTTGCAATGGACAACAGGATTTGGGCTAAATTTCATACATTATTACTTTTATGCCAATGTCCATTCATTATACTCTGAGAAGTTTGGCTGCAAACTTCTTTAAAACCATGTAATTTTGCTCTCCTGTGTCCACAGATTGTCCTGGGTAAAATGATCCTGTTTACAGTTTGTTTGCCAGCTTGCTAAATCTGGCAAGTGATTAAGGATTCTTTGGTATGGTAAACATGTTAAAGTATTGTGTCTATTGCCATTCATGAATTCAGATTCATCCATGTAGGTTACATCCCTTTCTTCCTTCCTTTTCTTTTGAAATGAAGAGATCAGGGGCTTTTACAATTATTCTTTAAGATGGCATGTGCTCTTTAGCAGAATCTGAAATGTAGCCTAATAAATATTCATCTTATCTTCAGGACTTGTACACAGAGTTTATCACCATTTCAATTTCAAGCTTTCATTATCTGCCTCTGGCACTGTCACTCTGGACTAATTCATTTTTACCCCTTTGATAACAACAGCAAAAGATCTAGAGCGTTTTTGTATTTCATGGTTAGGTTTGGGCTTAGTGAAAAAATCTTATAATGTTCATCCACACAAGCTTGTCTCATGGGATCAGGTAACCATATCATTTGCTTCAGTTCTTTTCTTTTTCTTGTTTAAATTCTGAAGGTTTTCTTTTTTATTTCCGAATTCATTTTCTTTAGTACATCCAATTTTCTCCAGCACTCCCATGAACAGCTGTGGGTAGTGATGGGACGATGTATTGAGATAGTCTTCAGTACTCTGCACATCCCCCCTGAGCAGCTTTATAGAATACAGGAAAGTACAGTATAGCTCTGTGGCAGATGGACTTTCAAATAGCATTCACCAAGATCTTTCCCGTTCATATCAAGAAACACAAGCTACATACCCTACTTAGTGTGCTGACATTTCACAGTTGATATCCTCATATATTTCCCTTTCACTTGATGGGCAGGGATGGGAATTGAGATGCCCTTTTCAGACAAAATGTGCTTTCTTTTTTAGCATCTGTGAAGGTTGTTTACAACAAATCTATTTAGCCAAATCCTATTTGTTTTCTAAATTCCTATGCTGTGCACCTGATGCAGAGACAATCAAAGGTTGGAAAAATGCTAAATGGCTCTCTAAGAGTTCATTACCTGTTTGCTATACTTGAATATATATTTAGTTTAGAAATTGTTGAGAAATTATCTTTAATACCACCTTTCAGTTCTTTTCCTTCTACCACTTTAAGTACACGTGTTTTATTGATTAGAAAATGCCACATTCATAGAATATTTAAAGACACAGACATTTGAAGAACCCTTGAACAGTTTGATGGTTAGCAGAAAACCCTTGATAGTAGAAGGCATAGTCTGGTTTAATTTGGGTCCTGTGTATTGGATTTATTTTTGTTTTGTGCTCAGAAGCAATTAGATTGCCATGCGATTTTCCCCAATTGTAAAATGAGTTTTGCCAAAGAGTTAGGGAACTGCACCAACACCTTTTAAAAGCCAGTTTTAAATATCAAAACTTTCAGCAGCAATATCCCCTGCTTGCTCTCAGCCCTGCAGTAAATTTGATTATGGAAAATTTAATGCAGTCCTTTGAAGAGTCTGGAGATAAGTAAGTGTGTTGTTTCCTCTTGGGTAACTCCAAATTGTTTTCTTTAAACTTGTGATTTAGCAGGTAATCCTCCAGGTGAACCCTGACAATCTGGTTACACTGTAACGCCAGGATCTCTGAAAACAGCAGGTGATTGGTGAGGATCTTCACCACTTCCATCCCCAGGTTTAGAGAAAATGACCTGTAAGTGCTAGTGATGAATTTCTGTTGGGGGTTTATTTAGATGGAAAGCAACTATGAATGCTCACAAAAAGGAGAGGATTTGTCCTATGTGGAGGGTTTTAGAACCCTTTAGTGAATGACAATTTTGAAAATCCTATTTGTGTAAAGTATAACCACTGGTACCACCCTGTTACTTACCTGTTGTTGTTGTAAGTGCCAATGAGTCAACCTTGTATAGGGTTTCTGAGGCTTTAAATCTTTGTGAGAGCTGAAAGCCTCATCTTTCTCCATTGGTGCAGCTGGCAGGCTCGAACTACAGACCTTGTGGTTGGTTTGCAGTCGAGTGCTTAATCGTATGGAGCCACTGCATTCATGTTGCTTATGTGAAGGGGAGATAAATACTTTTGAAGGGTTTAGAGTCATTCTATAGAAACAAGATTTTGTCCTCTGAGAACTATAGTGAGACATCTGTGGTAGCAATCAAAACCCGACCTACAGCCATTGAGTTGATTCTGACTCGTAGTGACCCTCCCTATAGGACAGTAGAACTGCCCCATTCAGTTTTGTTTCTATGTTGTTGTTAAGTGTGCTTGAGTCGGTTCCAACTAACAATGACACTGTATAGGGTTTCCCAGGAGAGGCTGGTGGATTTGAACTGCTGACCTTGTGACTCAACCTGACCTTGTGGTCCAGCACATTATCCTGCAGCTCCACACTTGTTTCTATAGGATGATCTTAAAATTAAACCTTTCAAAAGTATTTCTCTCCTCTTCACATAAGCAACAAGATGATCCAGTGGTTATTCTTACACAAATAGAATTTTAAAAACTGCTAATAGGTTCTAAACCCCTTCACACAGGACAAATCCTCTCCTTTTTATAAGCATTCATGGTTGCTTTTTAATCTAAATAAACCCCACTCAGAAATTCATTACTAACATTTACAGGTCTTTTTCTTTAAATCTGGAGTGGGAGGTGGTGAAGAAGCTAACCAATCATCTGCTGCTTTCAGAGATTCTGGTCTTATGTGTAACCAGATGTAAAATCTTTATGGAAGCTGACTGCTACATCTTTCTCTCTTGGAGTCTAGTGAGTTTAAATAGAAGTAGAACAGTTTAACCAGGGCACCATCAAGACTCCTATATCTGCAATAGGGGAGAATTCTAAATCAATGATCCTAGCCAGTTTGTGGTTGTAGGATTGTGTTAGGAGTGATTGGGCACAGCCAGAACAGGTTGTAATTTATGAAAGTAGCTTAAGGCTTCTTTTTAGGGCCGCTATTATATGCCAGATGTTGAGTCAACCACTTTACATTTTATCCTGACAACCTTGTAAAGTAGGAACCATTAATTTCTCCTTTTACAAAGGTGGGACAATTGAGGCTCAAAAAGAGAATAATACCTCCCCAAAGCTGTTGATGTCCTTATCCCTGACATCTGTGAATATGCTTCCGTATCTGGAATAGGATGTTAGCAAATGTGATTAAGTACAATGACCATGAGATGGAGATATTATCCTGGACCACCCAGGTAGGCTAAATCTAATCATATCAATTCTGAAAAGGGGAGAACTTTTCCTGCCTTTGTAATGACTGAAGAAGGTTCATAGAGATACATTATTGCTGGCTTTGAAGATGGAGGAAGGGATCATGAGCCAAGGAATATGGGTGGCCTCTGGAAGCAGGAAAAGTCAAAGGAATGGATTCTTCGTAGAGTACCTAGCCTTAAAAATGTTTCAGTTTTAGTCCAGTGAGAGCTATTTCTGACCTCCAGAACAGCAGATTGTTGTTGTTATGTGCCGTGGAGTCGGTTCTGACTCATAGCGACCCTGTACAGGGTTTCCGAGGCTGTAAATCTTTAAGGGAGCAGAAAGCCTCATCTTTCTCCCTTGGAACAGCTGGTAGTTTCAAACTGCTGACCTTGCGGCTCGCAGCCCAATTCGTAACCACTGCGCTACCAGAGCGCCTTAATAAAGTTTTATTATTTGAATCCCTTAAATGTTTGGCAATTTTTGTAGAAGATATTAAAAATTAATGCGGTAGTTATATTTGCTTAGGAATACCACTTAACCAAGTGATGTTGTTGTTGTTATGTGCCGTGGAGTCGGTTCTGACTCATAGAGACCCTGTACAGGGTTTCCAAGGCTGTAAATCTTGACAGGAGCAGAAAACCTCATCTTTCTCCCGCGGAACAGCTGGTAGTTTCAAACTGCTGACCTTGCGGTTCGCAGCCCGATTCGTAACCGCTATGCTACCAGAGCTCCTTAACCAGGTGATAGAACTTATAAAATATCAAGGTTATCTGACTCAAGAGTTAGAGTATTTAATTTCTGTATCCTTTGCCTCTCATGGAATTCCCAATGATTACCCACTATTCCAAAAGGAGCTCTGTTCTGCAGGAGAAAGAGGAGGCATTTTGCCCCCATAATGATTTACAGCCTCAGAAACCCTTGCTATAAGTCGGAACCGACTCTATGGCATATAATCACCACCACCACCCTCTATTCCAACCCTAGCCCAGAACGTAGCATGGGAGCAGAGGTCTCAGATCCCTTTGAATATGGCCAATGATGTTAAGGTTTAACTCTGGAAAGTTATGTAATAATCAAAAGTGTTGGGACAGACATGTCTATAGCCTCAGCCCCCAAACAAACAAGTAAACAAATGAATAATCACACTCTTCAAAACAAACAACTCTCCAAAAACTAAAGACGCAATTGTTGTTAAGTGCCATTGAGTGTGTTCTGATTCATAGCAACCCAGTGTAGGGTTTCCAAAGAGAGGCTGGTGGATTTGAACTACTAACCTTGTGCTTAGAAGTCCATTGTTTATCCTGCAGCACCCCCCTGCTTTCCCATTCTATAGGATAAATGCACCAAGTCTCAGGTCAGGGACCCCTCCCAAATTTATCCAACAATTCTGTTATTGTTGTTGGTCCACTCTCTCTTTCTACCTCCTTCTTTAATAGTGATTTTAACCTTTATTCTGACAGAGGTGATTGAAAATACCATGGCTTGGGTCAGGCACACCTTAGTCCTCAAACTGACATCTTTGTTCTTCAACACTTTAAAGAGGTCTTGTGCAGTAGATTTGCCTAATGCAATATGTCATTTCTTTTCTTGACTCCTGCTTCCATGAGTATTGCTGATTAATCCAAGCAAAATGAAGTGTTTGACAATTTCAAACTTTTCTCCATTTGCATGGATGTTGTTTATTGGTCTAGTAGTGAGGCTATGGTCTTTGAGCATAATCAGTAAATATTTTAGTCCATTTTGCTTTCAGTTAGCAAGGTTGTATCATCCACATATTGCAGGTTGTTAATGAGTCTTCCTCCAATCCTGATATGTCCCATTTTTCTTCATGTAATCCTGCTTCTCAGATTATTTGTTCTGCGTACAGATTGAGTAAGTATGGTGAAAAGAATACAACCCTGGTGCACACCTTTCCTTATTTTAAGCCACTCAGATTAGACAGGGCTTTAATAAGCTGTGCTCTAGAGTTAATTTTATTTTAACCACAGTAAGAAGCTCCTGATGTTTTTAGCCTTTTTGTGAATCATGAGGCATATATTGTTCACCAACATTTTCAACATCTTAGGTTTCTTGGGAATCATCTATCCCAATTGTATTTTGTAATACTGCAGGGTGGAACCTGTACAACGCATGAATCTGAATAAGTGGGGGGCTCACTCCACCAATCCTACTACTGGAGTCCACTTGAGATATATGTATCCTACATAATATATCAAAATTTCTACTGCTTCAAAAATGTTTTTTTCTTTACCCTGGTTTCAGCATGACTTCCATCACTGAAAATGCATAATATCAACAAAAAAATTCAAAGCAGAAAATAATTCACTCATGAAGGATTTAAAGCAATGATATGACATAGACTGATTTATGTTTTTGGGAAATCCGTTCTTCATAGAATACTGTATACTGCAAAAGTTGAGACAGAAGAGCTGTTAGGTAGGAAATGGAGGTTGTTTGGGCTGAGGTGGGTGATGATAGTGTGGGAGAAGAATACACAGTAAAATTTTCCATCTTCCCTCCCCAGTTTTCGTAAGATTAATGAATGTTTCCTTGTGAAATGAGATTCTGCACCATTACTATTTCTATGTAAAGGTAGAGGGATTGCATTTCCTCTTTGTTCTTATCTTTTAGTCAAGATTTCACCTTGCAAAATGTGAACTCTTTAAATTATTGGTCATACATAACAATGATTCCATCAGCTGTGATATTACACTAAAATTTACTTTATCCTCCGCATAGATATTTGCAGGATTCTGCACAAAATTTGGTAGGTGATTTGGGAGCTGTAGTTGGACAGCTAAGGTGTGAAGAAATAACTTTTTCAATATCATAGTTTATCTCAGAGCCATTTCAGTTATCTTCTGGCTCTTGTTATACTTTATAAAATTCTGGATAAATAGGTTAATTAGGTATGAAATGAAATTGTCTCTGACACAAATCTAGCATTTCTGTATGTTCCTATTACCATTGATTATGAGCTCCATTTTATACAAGAAGCTCAAAGATGCCAAACTTGAAATGAATCAAACTTCTGATTTCATTTTGAATTAAAAAAATAAAAGCCCTCACTAGTGCAAAAGTCGAGGATACTGACAAGTTAACACTTTTATACCAAAAAAGAACTTTCACCACAAAATTGAAAAGCTAATCATTTTACAGCAATAAACACTTATCCACATTGTTTAAACAGAGTATTCTGCTTGTTAAAAGAGACTTTAAGAGTCTGTATAGTGTGAAAAGTTAGTGTTGTGCTGGTGAATTAGAGTTGCTAACTACTTGAATTGGCAACTGTGCAGTTTGGTAAATTTTTGTCTTGAATGTTAATGTAGTCTTTGAAGTACCATTTTGATGAATTTTATTGTTACATTAGATGCAGTCTGGCTTTTCCTATCAGTCATGTCCACTTCATCACTGTCGCTGTGCTACCATAACATTAAATATGACCAGAGGTAAACATTATTGAAAGCTGAGCCTGTTACTGCAGTTTTACAGTAGCGTAATTTTGTTTTTATTTCCTTTGATTTTATGCTGATATGGATTTCAGCAGTTTTTGCCTGCAGCCTCTTTCAACTTTTCCTTTTAATTAAAAAACCTAATTGGGAGTAATAAAAACTTCCAATTAAGCCTTTTAAATAAAAACTGAAAGGAGAAAGTGGTTGTGGTTGCAGATAGAGGCTGAATTGACATTTTCCTTATGGACAGATTCTGTTGCTGCAATACAATTTGTGGTTTGCGGGTTCAGCGTGAGACCTGTGGGTTAGGAGAATCGGACTTTGGAAGAGATACACGAATAGTTAATTGTATAGTTAAACTGCCATGTTTTAGGAGGACTTGTTTTTGAGGCAGGACAGCTACTAAAGCAGAGCATGAACCAATGTTCACGTAATTGAAGAGTACACTAGAAGGGGAGCATGTTTTCTCTTTAGGATGAGCATGAGCTATAAGGTTGACAGTTCAAGCCAACCAGATGCTCTGCAAAAACTTGAAGCCTCAGAAACCATATATGGGGTTGCTTTGAGTTGGAATTGATTGATGGCACTTGGGAACAACAGCATTACTAGACAAACATTTCGGTAACATTTCATTTTAATCATAAAAATAAGAAATTTTAGTATTTGAACAAAAAGCAACAAACAAAAATAACAAGTAAGCATTTTAGCTTATTTGTTATTTTTGTTTGTTGCTCTTAAGTATCGTTGAGTCAGTTCCAACTCAGAGCGACGCTGTATAGGGTTTCCGAGGAGCGGCTGGTGGTTTTGGTCCACCGACCTTGTGGTTCAAACTGATCTTAGGGTCCATTGCTTTTCCTACAGTGCCACACCAAAACTCCAATTTTGTTTGGGTATGCAGTAATCTAAAGATTTTGCTTTGCTTTATTGTTTTCCATTGCTACTATTACATTACCTAGAGAAACCCTGCAATCTAATAATTACAATATATAGTTGGATGAATTACTGCATACTTTCATGATCCTTGTATACTAATTGAACAATAAAGGCTAAAATAAATGTTTTAAATTATTTGAAATATAACTTAAATATGTGAGTTTTAAAATATTTCCAACAATACATGTTTAATTACTATATCAAATTTTACTTTATTATCCTGTATTAAATTCCTGGTGTGGTGCTATAGGATAAGCACTGGACTGCTCACCAAAAGGTCAGTGATTCACACCCACCAGTTGCTACTAGGAAATCCTATACAGGGTCCCTATGACTAGGAACTGAACTCAGTGGTACTTCAAAACAACAGCAACAAAAAAACAGCAACAAATCACATATATTTTGGAGAAGAAAGGGAGGAAGAGTATAATATGGAAGTTGGATTGGGTATCTTAGGTTGGCTTCATGATTGGATGCTAGTTAAATTCATATCCTTTGAAAAAGTTAAATATGTCCAAAGTATGAGAGATGAAGTCTTGCATCCCGGCTTCTTAGGAGCATTCTGGCTGCACGCTTCTGTGACTGATTTGTTTGTTCTTCCTGCAGTCCATGGTATTTTTAATATTCTTCTCCAACACAGTTATTTAAAAGCATTGATTCTTCTATGGTTGTCCTTATTAATTGTCCAATTTTCATATATATGTGAGGCATTTAAAAATATGATTAGGGTCAAGTGCACCTTAGTCCTCAAACTGACATCTTTGCTCTTTAACATTTTAAAGAGGTCTTTTTGTAGCAGATTTACCTAATAATTTGATTTATTTACTGTTGCTTCCGTGACTGTTAATTGTAGACCTACAAATTCAAACTGAAACTGAAGAAAATGAAAACAAGTCCACGAGAGCCAAAATATGACCTTGAATTTATCCCACCTGAATTTAGAGATCATCTGAAGAACAGATTTAATAC
>NW_006408519.1:63579041-63581992 GCF_000296735.1 Chrysochloris asiatica
TGTAGTCTTTGATCTTCATTAGTAAGTATTTAAATCCTTTTCATGTCCAGCAAGCAAAGTTATATCATTTGCATATTACAGGTTGTTCATGAGTCTTCCTCCAGTCCTGATGTCATGTTCTTCTTTATATAATCTATATTCTCATATTATTTAATCAGCATACAGATTGAATAAACATGGTGACAGGATACCACCTAGATACACACCATTCCTGATTTTAAACCTATCAGTATACCCCTGGTTTGTTCCAACAACTGCCTCTTGGTCTATGTATAAGTTCCTCATCAGCAAAATGAATGCTCTGGAATACCCATTCTTTGCAATGTTATCCATAGTTTGTCACAATTCACATAGTCAAAAGCCTTTGCAAAGTCAGTAAAGCACAAGCAGATTTCTTTCAAGTATTCTCTATTTTCAGCCAAGACCCATCTGATGTCAGAAATTACATCCCTTATTCCACACCCTATACTGAATCTGTCTTGGATTTCTAGCAGTTACATGTGAATGTACAGTTGCAACCATTATTTTTTTCAGCAAAATTTTACTTGCATGTGATATTAATGATAATACTTAAAGATTTTCACATTCCATTAGGTCCCCTGTATTTGAAATGGACACAAATATGAATCTCTTCCAATTGGTTGGCCATGTAGTTCTTGGCAAAGACGTGTGAACACTTCCAGTGCTGCATTAGTTTATTGAGACATTTCATTTTGTATTCTGTTAATTCCTGAAATCTTGCTTTTCAACAGTGATTTCAGTAGCTTTGAATTCTTCTTTAAGTACCATTGGTTCTTGATCATGTGTTACATCTTGAAAAGGTTGAACATTTCCTTTTGTGCCATGACTTTGTGTATTCCTTAAATCTTCTTTTGATGCTTTCTACATCATTATTTTCCCATAGAATCCTTTAATATTCAAGTTGAGACTTGAATTTTTTACTTCAGTTCTTTCAGCATGATAAATGCTGGATGTGTCTCCTTCGCCTTCCTTCCCCCTTTCAGGTGTTTGTACATTTCATTAGAAGACTTTGTCTTCTCAGAGTATGCTTTATATTTTCCTGTTCAGATCTTTTACTCATTTCTTCCAGTCACTTAGCTTCTCTATGCTCAAGAGCAAATTTTAGTGTCGCTTCTATAGTTCTTTTTTATTTTTCTTGTCTTTTTATGTATCGTTTGCTTCTTTCATTTATGATGTTCTTGATGTTATCATATAACTCTTCTGATCTTTGGTCATTAGTGTCTAATACATTAAATCTATTCATGACATGGTACCTAAATTCAGGTGTGTATATTTGTGGTCATATTTTGGCTTTCATGGAGTTGTTATAATATTCTTTATTATCAGCCTGAACTGGCATATAAACAATTAAAGGTCTGCTCCGCAGTTTACTACTGATCATCTTTTGGCTTATGATATTGAGTTTCTCCATATTCTCTTCCCACAGATTTAGTCAGTTTGATTTCTGTGTATTCCATCTGTTGATATCCAAGTGTACAGTCACCTTTTTATTTTTTATAAAAAGGTATTTGCAATGCATAATTGGTTGGTCTTACAGAATTCTATTATGTGATCTCCATCATCACTACTATTACCAAGTCTATATTTTCCAAATACTGATCCTTCCTCAGTTTTCAACTTTTGCATTCCAATTACATTCTAATTATATCTTGATTGCATGTTTATTCAATTTCAGGCTGAAGAAGTTGGTAGAATTCTTTAGTGTCGTTATCACTGGCTTTAGTGTTTGGTGTGTAAATATTAATAATAGTGGTACTAACTGGTCTTCCCTTTCTTGTTGTTGTCAGGTGCCATCGAGCTGGTTCCAACACATAGTGACCCTATTCATAACAAAACTAAACACTTCCTGGTTCTGCGCCATACTAACAATTGTCATGCTTAAGCCCATTGCAGCACTTCTTCGAACACAGACCTGTTTGTTCTTCTGGCAGTCCTGGTACCTTTAATATTCTTCTACAACATCACAACTCAGCTCAGTTAATCAATTTAATATTCTTCTACAATACCACAATTCAAATGCGTCAATTCTTCTATTTTCTACTTTATTCATTGTCCACTTTCCACTTGCATATGAGGATATTGAAAATACTATGGCTTGGATCAGGCACACCTTAGTCCTCAAACTGATGTCTTTGCTATTGATCACTTTTAAAAGTGTTCTTGGATGCTGTTCACATGAGTATTGATTGTAGATACTAGCAGAATGAAATCTTTAACAATTTCAATCATTTCTTCATTTATTATGATATTATTTATTAATCCAGTTGTGAGGATTTTGTCTTGTTTACAATGAGGTGCAGCCCATACTGAAAGCTGTAGTCCTTGATCTTTATCAGTAAGTATTTCAAGTCTTCTTTGCTTTTAGCAAGCAAGATTGTGTCCTCTGCATATCACAGATTGTTAATGAGTCTTCTTCCAATCCCGATGCCACTGTCTTCTTCATGTAATCCAGTTTCTTGATTATTTGCTCAGCATACAAATTTAAATAACTATAGTGAAAGTATACAACCCTGGCACACACCTTTCCTGATTTTAAACCATTCAGTAATCCCCTTGTTCTGTTTGAACACCTGCCTGTTGGTCTATATATGGGTTTCTCAAAAGCACAATTAAGTGTTCTGGAATACCCATTCTTTGCAATGTTATCCATAGTTTGTCATGATCCAAACAATAGAAAGCCTTAGTATAGTCAGTAAAACACAGGTAAACATCTTCTTCCACCGCTCATTTCTCACTTTGTTATACTGTGCTGGCTAGCATGTTGTGTGATTCTGGATGCTATGCCATGGGTATTTTAAATATTAGCAGGGTCAGTCACAGTGGACAGGTTTCAGCTGAGCCTCCAGATGAAGACAGACTAGGGAGAAGGAGAGATGAACTACTTCCAAATATTTAGTCACTGAAAACCTTATGAATAGCAGTGGAACACA
>NW_006408519.1:63582992-63617545 GCF_000296735.1 Chrysochloris asiatica
GTTAATGCACTGGATGGCAAAATCGGTTTGAACCACAAGGCCAGTGGTTCAAATTCACCAGTCACTCCTTGGAAACCCTATACAGGGTTGCTGTGGGTGGGAACCAGCTTGACGGCACTTAACATAAACAACAACATATACATGTGGAAGTTGGGCAGTGAATAAGGAAGATCGTGGAAGAATTGATTCACTTGAGTTTTGGTGTTGGAGGACAATATTAAAAATATCATGGACGCCCAAAATAACAAACCAATCTGTGCTGGAAATAGTACATCCATAATGCTCCTTGGTAGCCAGGATGACCAGTGCTGCATCAGTTTGTTGAAAGATTTCAATCTATCCTTCCAATTTCTGGTGGCTTCTTTTTTGCCAATACCTTCAGTGTACCTTGGACTAATTCCTCTGGAAGCTGCTGAAGAAAGGTCCTGAAGGAAGAAGTCTTCCTTGTAAGAGAATGGATGTTATTCTACGAAATGCCCTTTGGAAAGTATAACAAACAAATCATCCTCTGGAAAGTACAAAAAGCTAAAATCACCCATAATCTTATCTGAAACTACAGTTAACAGTTTTAGTAATTTTTGTCTAGTCCCCATCCCCACCCATGCCAATGAATTCACTCTTTCTCTACACATACATACAATAAAACAAAGTGTGATTGTGTTATATATCTTATTTATTCCTTGTTTTAGTTAACATTATATCTAAGCATTTCCTACTTTTGTAATGCATATCTTAAAAAATATATATTCATTGTATTCTATTGTTGTACATGTAATTAGTGTGCAGTGCCATTGAGTTGGTTCTGACTCATAGTGAACCTATATTGTGTTTCCAAGGAGCAGCTGGTGGTTTGAATTACAAGCCTTGCAGCTCCAACTGAACTTGCAGCCCACCTAGCACATTAACCTGCAGCGCCACACCAGGACTCCATTTTTGTATCTATCCTACTTTATTTGACCATTCTCCAATTTTTGAGCATTTTGGATTCAAAAGTAAAATATTGTAGTAGTTCAGAGTTTAGGATTTATAGTCATGTTTTTTGGATTTAATTCTCAGTCCAAAATGTTATTTGATCTTGAGAAATTTCTTTTCTGCACTTTGTTTTCCTCCTGTATAAAGTAAAGAAAATAATAGTATGTACTGATGACATAAAGATGAAGATTAAATGAACTATCCATATAAAATTGCCATGGCCTGTTTAAGCATTTTCATCCATATTAGTTATTATTCTTAATAGTTTTCTAATTTTAATAATTAGGAATTTTCAAGTACTATAATAATATTTCTACATGGGTAGCATTAAACCTACTTGTTAGATTGGGCAAAATCAATTAATTTTCTGTGGTCGTTTTTACCACTAGGTGCCTTGAGAATAAGTTAATTCAAATTTTGATTTAAGTTCTTTTATTGTATCCAAATAGTAGTGTTTGTGAGTTTACTTCAGGTGGAGTCACAGGTTTATTGCATATTCGGATTGCTTGCTATTTGTATGCCAGACAGCTATTGATTTTTTAGATATGCACCTTATCCAGCACTTTGATAAACCTATAATAATAATATTTTGAAATGTAAACTACTCTAAAGGTTTCAGAGACATCCTAATTAAATAGTCTGTTTCCTATGGGTTTTTAAAAAGTAATATTTATGCTTTAAATTTTAGTACATGATTATCCTTCTTTTCAAGTTTCTGTTTTTCCTAAAGTCAGTTTTGTAATTTATACTCAAAAAAAGATCTACTATCCAAATTTCAATTTAATACATTGATAATTACAAAAATATCTTTATTTGTAATTAGATTCCCTTTACATGTGTAATTTTATTTACTTGTTAAGCCAATCTTCTATTTTGATGAGTTTTAAGCTATTTTATTAATATTATTATTTAAAAAATAAATATAAGATCTTAGATTTATTTTCTTGTTTTTCTCTTCTCTCAAGTTTACATTTACTTTTTTATTTTTTAAGCAATTATTTTTATAATTTCTCCAGATTAAATGATTTGTTGCTGTTGTTAAATGCAGTGGAGTCAGTTCTGACTCATAGCAGCCCTGTATAAGGTTCCTAAGGAGCAGCTAGTAAGTTTGAACTGCTGACCTTGCACTTCAAACTGTCCTTGTAGTCTAGTGTATTAACCTCCGGAGCCACACAACAAAACTATTTTTATCTCAGTAGGTATATAAAAAGGAGCTCTCGTACCATAGTGGTTATGAATCGGGCTGCGAACTGCAAGGTCAGCAGTTCGAAACTACCAGCTGTTCCATGGGAGAAAGATGAGGCGTTCTGCTCCTGTAAAGATTTAAAGCCTCGGAAACCCTGTATAGGGTCGCTATGAGTCGGAACTGACTCCACGACACATAACAACAACAACAACATATATATATATATATCAGACCCACTTACGTTTAGTGTAACTTGTCATAAATTTTTTGTTTATTAACTGCCATTTTCCCATTCAGGCCATCCATGACACTTTATATTCTTTGCTAACACCATAATTCAGATGTATTGATTCCTTTACAGTCTTCCTTATTCATTGTCCAATTTTCACTTGTTTATGAGGCAATTGAAATAGCACAGTGGTTACTAGTCAGGCTGCTAGCCACAAGGTTAGCAGTTCAAACTGCCAGCAGTTCAATGGGAAAAAGATGAGGTTTTCTACTCCTGTAAAGATTTATAGTCTCAGAAACCCTACACAGGGTTGCTATGAATTGGAGTTGATACTACAGCACTTAACAACAGCAACAGGCACTGAACAGAGCTTCCAAGAATGCTGCTAAAGGCATGGTATGGTGCAAATATTTGAAGCTAATATTTAGTGGAAATTTCTATGTAGTAGTTGGAAATTTTGGACTTGGTGATAGAAATGATGCTGGAGAATGAATGATAGATTTCTGCAAAACAAATGATTTGTTTATTTCAAATACCTTCTTTAGACAGCATAAGAGATGACTATACACATGGACCTTGCCAGATGGAACACATAGAAATCAAATTGACTACATCTGTGGAAAGAGAAGATGGAAAAGCTCCATATCATCAGTGAAAACAAGGCCAGGGGCAGACTGTGGAACAGACCATCAATTACTGATATGCAAATTCAAACTGAAGCTGAAGAAAATGAAAACAAGTCCAAGAAAGCCAAAATATGACCTTGAATTTATCCCACCTGAATTTAGAGACCATCTAAAGAACAGATTTGATGCAGATAAGACCAAAGACCAGAAGAGTTGTGGGATGACATCAAGAACATCATACATGAAGAGAGCAAAAAGTCATTAAGAAGACAAGAAAGAAGGAAAAGGTCAAAATGGATGTCAGAGGAGACTCTGAAACTTGCTCTCCAGCATAGAGAAGCTAAAGCAAATGGAAAAATTGAAGAGGTCCAAGAACTGAACAGAAAATTTCAAAGATCAGCTCAAGAAGTTAAAACCAGGTACCATAATAAAATATGCAAAGATTTGGAACTAGAAAACCAAAAGAGAAGAACACAGTCAGCATTTCTCAAGCTGGGGGAACTGAAGAAGAAATTCAAGCCTCAAATTTTGTTATTGAAAGATTCTCTGGGAAAATTATTGAATGATGCATAATGCATCAAGAGAAGATGGAAGGAATACACAGAATCATTGTATCAAAAGGAAATGGTTAATGTTCAACCATTCCAGGAGGTACCATATGAACAAGAGCCAATGATACTAAGGGAGGAAGTCCAAAGTGCATTGAAAGAATTGGCAAAGAACAAGGCACCGGGAATTGTTGGAATTCTAGGCATTAGTGAGCTGAAATGAACTGGCATTCACTATTTTGAACCTGGCAATCACATGGTTTACTATGCCGGGAATGACAAATTAAGGTGGAATGGCATCACATTCATTATCAAAAAGAACATATCAAGATCTGTCTTAAAGTACAACACTATCTGTGATAGGATAATTTCAGTATGCCTACAAGGAAGACAAGTTAATATCACTAAACATAAAACATAACAACATAAATGATGACTAGGCACATGGACCTCACTAGATGGAATACACAGAAATAAAATAGATTACATCTGTGGAAAGAGACAGTGGGAAAACTCTGTATCATCAGCCAAAACAAGGCCAGGGGCAGACTGTGGAACAGACTATCAATTGCACATATTCAAGTTCAGGCTATGGTGGTGGGTGGTAGTGCGCCATGGAGTCAGTTCTGACTGATAGCAACCCTATATAGGGTTTCTGAGGCTGTAATCTTTATGGAAGCAGAAAGCCTCATCTTTCTCCTGTGAAACAACTGGTACTATTGAACTGCTGATAGAGGTCAGCAGCCCTACTAGTGACCACTACACTACCAGAGCTCCTTAAGAGGCAAAATATGACCTTGAATATATCCCATCTAAACTTAGAGATCATCTCAAGAGCAGATTTGATACATTAGACACTAAAGAATGAAGTCCAGAAAAGTTGTGGGATGACATCAAGAACACCATATAGGAAGAAAGCAAAAAGTTATTAAGAAGACAAAAAATAAGGAAAAGGCCAAACTAGATGTCAGAAGAGACTGTGAAACTTATTCTTCAGCATAGAGAGGCTACAGTTTATTGAAGAAATGTGGAGATAAAAGAGGTGAGTAAAAAATTTCAAAAGGGAGCTCCAAAAGACAAAGCAAAATTATTACAAAATATGCAAAGAATCTTTTAGAAAACTCAAAAGTAAGAACAAGTTCAGCATTCCTCGAACTGAGCGAACTGAAGAAAAAAGTCAAGTTTCAACTTACATTATTGAATGATTCTATGGGCAAAATATTGAATGATTCAGAAAGTGTCAAAAGAAGATGAAAAGAATTTACTGAGTCACTGTACTAGACAGAGATGACTGATGGGGTAGCATATAATGAGCAAATAAAACTTAAGGGAGAATTCTAAGTTGCTTTGAGGGCATTGGGGAAGAACAAGGCTCTGGGAATTGATGGAACACAAATTGAAATCTTTATACAAACTGATGCGATACTGGAGGCACTCACTCATCTGTGCCATAAAATTTGGAAGACAACCACCTGGCCAACTGACTGGAAGAGATTCATACTTGTGCCCATTCCAAAGGGAAGTAACCCAAAGGATTACAGAAATCATCAGACAATATCATTAATATCCCTTCGCAAGCCAATTTTTGCTAAAGAAAGTACAAAAATAGCTGTAACCATACATACAGAACTGCAAACTGGATTCAGAAAAGAGCGTGGAACGAGGGTTATCATTGCTGATGTCAGATGGATCTTAGCTGAGAGTAGAGAATACAAAAAAGATATTTACCTGTGCTTTTTTGACTATGCAAGTGCTTTCAATTGTGTGGACAAGTTATTGACAGGATAGGTAGAATGAGTATTCTGGCATAATAAATTGTGCTCATGAGGAACCTGTACGTAGACCAAGAGGAACATGTACAGAGATCATCAAACAGAACTAGGGAACACTGAATGGTTTAAAGTGAACATAATTGTGTACCAGGGTTGTATTCTTTCAACATACTTACACAGTCTGTATGACGAACAAATAATCTAAGAAACTTGATTATATGAAGAAAAATGTGGCATCAGGATTGAAGGAAGACTCATTGATACCCTGCGATATGCAGATGATATAACCTTACTTTCTGAAATCAAAGAGAACTTAAAATATTTACTGAAGTAGGTCAAAGACATAGCCTTTGGTATGGGTTGCATCTCAATGTAAAGAAAACAAAAATCTTTACCACTGGCTCAATAAATAACAATTATATAAATGGAGAAAAGATTGAAGTTGTCAAAGACTTCATTTTGCTTGGATCAGCCATCAGCACTCAAGCAGCCATTAAGAAATCTCTAACAATGTATTTCATTAGGCAAATCTGTTGCACAAGATCTCTTTGAAGTGTTCAATAAACTCATATGCATGCAAAAGTTGGACAGTGAATAAGGAAGACCGTGGAAGAATTGATGCATTTGATCTATGGTGTTGGAGGAAACTATTTGAAGTATCATGGGCAGCCCAAAGAACTTTTCAGTCTATGTTGGAAGAAGTACAGCCAGAGTGCTTCTTGGAAGCCAGGATGGCCAGACTTCATCTCTCATATTTCAGACCTATTGTGAGAAGGGACCAGTCCCTGAAGAAGGATATCATGTTGGGTAAAATAGAGAGACGGAGAAAAGGAGGAAGCCCTCCAATGAGATGGAGTGTCACAGTGGCAGCTGTGATGCACTAAATGCAGCAATGATTATGAGGTGAATGCAGGATTAGGCAGTGTTTCCTTCTGTTATGTGTAGGGTTGCTATAAGTTGGTACTGACTCAATGACACATAACAACAACATCAACAACAAGAGGTTGTTGAAAATGAATCCTGCTGTTGCAGACCATCTACATCCATTTTTGAGGAAACAACCTCTTTTGTGCCATAATTTAAGATGATTGACAGTTAACGGAAAAAAACAGTAGCCAATACCACACACATCTCAGTTGGTTAAGTTTACATAATTCTGACTGAAAAAATTTAGTTGAGCAGACTTTCTGCTTAAGAGTGCTAAAACTGTTGTGCCCAGATTAGCTGCAAATGAGATCAGAGCTTCAATGGAAAAATTTTAAAGTATGATTAATATCCTGAAGCATGTCTCTGATGAATTGTAGCAGGAGAAGTAATAAGGTTTTATCAGTATGATGATAAAGACAAAGCAAAATCAAAGCAATAGCTACCAAAAGGTGATAGGGTTCCAGTCATAGCAAAAATGGATTAGTCAAGAGCAAAGGTCACAGAAATAGGTTTGGGGGATGCTCAAAGCATTTTGCTTGTTGACTTTCTGGAGGACCAACACAAAGAGTGGCTGATGAGTTTGAACCACTTACCTTTTGGTTAACAGTCCAGTGGTTATCCTACAGCACTTCTCCAGGACTCCAAAAGGTTGTTATTGTTGTTAATTGCTTTTGCGTCAGTTCTGATTCATAACAACCCTGTGTAGGGTCAAACCAGCCTTGTGGTCAAGTGCTTATCCTATAGTGCTATACTGGGGATCCTAAAAACAAGGTAACAGCTGCTTATTATGAGAGTGCTTTGAGAAATTTAACCAAAGCTGTAGGAAAAAAAAAAAAAAAAGTCCAGGAAAACTTCACCAGAGCATTCTTCTTCACTAAACAGCACTTTTTTTTTTTTTTTTAAAGAGCGTCAGTGGGAAATAATTAGGCAGCCACTATACATTCCCGATTTGGCTCTTTCTGATTTCTTTTTGTTTTGTAATCTTAAAAAAAACATTTAAAGGGCACTCATTTTTCTTTAGTAAATAATGTAACAAGACAGCATTGACATAGTTAAATTCTCAGGACCTTCAGTTCTTTAGGGATGGACTAAATGGCTGTCCTGGTGTGGTACTGTAGGGTAAGCACTGGAACCCATCACCGCTTCCTAGGAAACCCTAAACAGGTGGCTTTCAGTCAGAACTACTAATCCAATGGCACTTAAACACAACATCAACATTTACAAAAGTATCTGAGCTGTATGGAGCTTATTTTGAAAAATAAATTTAATATTTAAATTTTTTATCTTTTAATTCCATTTTTCCATGAATTTTTTGAAGTCCCCTCAGATAATACTATGGCTTCTGGATGCCTGATGATTTTTTTGACACAAGCTACATTTCTTGTGGTTTTGACATAAACTTTGTTGTATATATATTTACATTTTTCTTCCCTAGTAAGTATTTTTTTAAATAAAAACCCTCTGATAAATTGGTAAAGAGTTGTTCAACAATTATTTTACCACTAAACACTTAAAAGTAAAGTATTTCTTATAGACATTGTTTTAAAAATAGTATACTGCAATGTCTCTAGTTTTTTATTCACATCTATGCTCTCACCCACCAAATTGCTTAACTTTCTGTTAACATTAACATGCCTGGGGCATGTGATAGGACATCAGATAGAGTATGGATCTGTTATCCCATTTTCTCCTCTTACATGAGTTTCACTTTCCAACATAATATAGAAGGTGATTTTGAACAGAATTTTAAGCAATTTTATTTACTTGCTTGGTAGTAGTTTTTATTGCTATTCTCCAAATCTGATGTATTCTCTCTCTTATTTTTAGAAAGAAAACTGGTGATTTGGTTTCAAATTTCTTTAATTGTATTTTAAAAAAAAATGTTTTGTTGGTGGTGAGAATATACACAACTCGCAAAGCATATACTGATTCATCAGTTTCTACATGTGCTATTCTGTGACATTGATAATATTCTTTACATTGTGGAACCATTCACATCCTCCTTTTCTCAGTTGTTCCTTCCCCATCAACAAACTTATTGTCCCTAAGGGTTGCATTTAATCTTTCCAGTTACTGTTAGTTGGTTTGATGTCATTTATAAATATTTTAAAAGAGATCAATGATCAAGTCAGCCTTTCTTAATAGTTAAGTTAAACTATTGTTCAGTTTTAAGAAGACTTCAGGGATTATTTTTGGGTTAAGGTTTAAAGATGAGCTCAAAGCAATATTTTCATGGATTAATTTAGCCTCCATGGATCCAGAAAGTCTGAAGTCCAAGAGAATTTGAAATTCTATTCTGCATTTCCCCAATTTTGATCAGGATTCATGACTCTTGAAGCCATTTATCTTAACATCCATACCAAGGAATTAAGTCCTGTGAGATTTTTGGTTTTACATAAGTGGCCTCAGCTTTTATTTTTTTTATCATTAGTATATCATACAATTTTTGATAGTTCAGCTTTTCAGAGGTGTACAACTTATTGACAGCAATTGCAATTTTTTACTCACAATTAACATCCACCTTTTCCATAAACTTTTCCACTTGCTACCCTGGAAATCACTAATAAACTTTGGTCTCTCTATATTTTCCTTTTATTATCTTTTTATACAAGTGAGGTTATAAACATTTTTATTGACTTATTTCACTCAGTGTAATGCCACTAGGGTTCCAGATCTTACATACACAGGTTTATTCCAAACAAAACATGCTTAAGCTTGTCTGTGTGATCAATTTATGGCTGCAGACAAATTCTTTCTATAAGAACTTGTCATAGTCTTGTTAGGGAAACTTCAAAAAAAATAAAAGAAGTTGTGCCATGGAATATATGCTACTGTCAAATTTTTAACAAAATTCAAGTGAACATCTTCCCAAATCATTGAAGTTTTACAACAAGTTTACTAGAAAGTTGTCTCACAAAAAAACAACAGTTTTTAGATGGATCAAGCATTTTAACGAAGTTCAGGAAGACCTCAAAGATGAATTTAAGACAGAGAAGTCAGTAGAAAGTTATGGAGACTGATTTTTTGGTCCCAAAGGAGTAATCTTGATAGATTTTCTCAGAAGACACAGGAGGATCATAGGGACTTATTATAAAGAACTTTTAAGAAAACTGACAACTGTATTGATGATAAAAAGGCCAAGAAAGTTGTGCCCAAGAATCACAACAATGCAGCTACTTGTTCTTGGTGGTGGTGGTTATGTGCCGTGGATTCAGTTCTGACTCATAGCAACCCTGTACAGAGTTTCTGAGGCTGTAAATCTTTACGGGAGCAGAACACCTCATTTTTCTCCCGCGGAACAGCTAGTAGTTTTGAACTGCTGACCTTGCGGTTCACAGCCTGATTCATAACCACTACGCTACCAGAGCTCCTTTGTTCTTGTTGTTGTAAAATGCCATCGAGTCGGTTCCGACCCATAGCGACCCTGTACAGGGTTTCCGAGGGTGTAAATCTTTACGGGAGTAGAAAGCCTCATCTTTCTCCCGCGGGAGCAGCTGGTAGTTTCGAACCGCTGACCTTAAGGTCTGCAGCCTGATTCGTAACCACTACGCTACCAGAGCTCCTTTGTTCTTAGAGGGTAGCAAAGGTTGTCCTATGAGAATTCCTTTGGGAAACCACATTAACCACATTAACCCTACAGCCCTGATCTTGCCCTTTCAGTTTCTTTTTTGTTCTCTAAACTCAAAGACCATTAGAAAGGAACACCACTTTAGTCCTTACAGAATATCAAAACTGCTGTTCTCCAGGGAAGGATTAAAAAATGGAAACACAGCCGTCAGTAGTGTATAGGAATAAATGAAGAATATACTGAGAAAATGTAGCTTCACATTCTGATATTTTGTTTAATAACCATTTCTGTGATTTTGTAATAATAGTACTTTATGATTTCCCTCATATACATTAGAATGGATTTATTGAGTTATCATATAGATCAGTTTGCTTGGATCCACTATCAACATTCATGGAAGCAGCAGTCAAAAAAAAAATCAAACAATATATTGCATTAGGCAAATCTGTTGCACAAGAGTACTCAAGAGCAAAGATTTCAGTTTGTGGACTCAGTTGTGCCTGACTCAAGCTATGGTATTCTCTGTAGCCTTATATAAATGTGAAAGTTGGAAACTGAATAAGGAAGACTATAGAAGCATTGATACATTTGAGTCATAGTGTTGGAGAAGAATATTAAAACTATCATGGACTGTCCAAAGGAGAAGCAAATCTATATTGGTTGAAGTACAGCCAGAATACTCCTTAGAGGTCAGGATGGAGAGATTCTGTCTCTCATAGTTCAGATGTGTTATCAAGTGGGACCAGGCCCTAGAGTGGGGCTTCAAGCTTGATAAAGTGGACCTCCAGCGAGTTGGATTGGCACAATGACAGTAGCAATGGACTCAAATGTAACAACAATCTTGAGGACAACGCAGGACCGGGCAGTGTTTCGGTCTGTTGTTCAGAGGGTCACTATGAGACGGAAATAACTTGATAACACCTAACCACAGCAAATGGGGTGACTCACTCTGGTCTGTAAATCCTATTTTTGCTTCTTAGCAGTTAGGGAATCCTCACGGTTCCAGAAAGTTTTCTTTTTCAAACCTCCATAGCATAAATTTTTATTATTTTAGATGAAAACCCCCGGGACATAGTGATCTGAAGTAGGGAATATTCCAAATGCCAAGTTGTTTAGTCTAAATTAACCTAAGTAGTATTTTCATGGTTAATGGTGGCCCACTTAGTTTTAGAAAACTTGTCATTAAAAAGTGAAGAAATAAGGTAATATTTTCTATGTCAATATTGTTCTCATAATATGAAAAGTTTGCTAACATAGTATTAATTCTGGTAAATGAAATTAGATTTTGTATTTTGTAGGGATCTGATACTTGAAAATATAAAATAATGAATCATTTTATAAGACAAATAGTCAATTTATAGTCAATTGTACTGTACAATTTTGTTTTACATGTGTCATCTTTAAATTTGGCATATATCTGTATACATGTGTCTGGATTTCCAAACACTAGGTATATTATGTTAGTATCAAATAAACTAAAATAAAATACTAATGCAAATTCAGAGCTTTTTTCTTTCAACTTAGCAAAATAGTAATTGTTCTCAGTGGACATGGGGATTTATTTATGTATGTAGGGGACACTGGTACGTTAATAGATTAGCTATTAACTTTCTTATTTCTATCAATTTTTATCAATTATCCTCAGTGTACAGAGTCCTTCTTATTGTGAAGTGCCGTCGAGACAATTCCGACCCACTGCAACCCTGTATAGGGTTTCCAATGAGCTGCTGATGAGCTTGAAATGCTAACCTTGCAACTAGCCATTTGAACTGCAAGGTTGGTGGTTCAAGTTCACCAGCTGCTCCTCAGAAACCCTACACAGGGTTTCTATGGGTCAGAATTGTCTCGACGGCACTTCACAAGAAGTACTCAATACAGTGAGAATAATTGATAAAAACTGATAGAAAATGAGATAGTTAATCTATTAATGTGCCAGTGAATCCTTCTTAGGTTGTAGTTATTTATAAGAGAGCTAATTAAAGAAGTAGCCAGAGAAGTGTCATGCATCTCAAATCAAGTGTCCACCTTCCTTCTCTGGTCCACAAGCTTGACCTTGTATGAGGTCCTGGATTTGAGGACTCACAAGGCTAGAAAGGTAGTGAAGAGTCGATAAGACATCAGTGGTAGTAAAGAGATCATTTCTTTTAAAGGAAGGAAATGTTAGATTAGTAATTGGGGTGCACAGAAAGTCTAGACAAGAAACATCAAACTCAAATGTCAAACAAGATAACTGGGTTTTTGGTCCAAGACATAAAATGTTGTTGTTGTTGTTGAAGTCTCATCTTTGTTCTGTGGAGTGGCTGGTGGTCTGGATACATGTACCTTGTGGTTTGTAGTCCACTCCTCTAGAGCTGCCCACACTCCCAAGACATCAAAATGGAGTTGTATGAAACAATTCTAGACTGGAAAGGAAATGCAGATTCCAGAATTGACTCAACAATGCTATTTGTCTTCAAAGACATCTTTAACTTCTTTGAGCATAAGTTGCCTCCCTCCCTTCCTTTTTGCTTCCTGCCTTTCTTTCTTCAATGACAAAATTCAAAAGTTAGAAAGATGCTCTTTGAGATTCCTTTCAGATTTAACATTGATGTTTGTTGGCAGAATTCTATTGTTAAAATATGTGTTTTCCTTGTGTTTATCCATATGACTCTAAATTGTGGCCTGACATTAAGAAAATTTTCAAGTCAATAAATGCTATTGGATATTTATTTTTATTATTCATTTAGAATCTGGAGTCTCTGAGAATGAGAGTTTTCAGTTTTCTTTAATAATGAAATCTCAAAAGTATCATTTGCTGTTAAAACTCTGCTTTTCTCTCTTCCTCTTACTACTCCTGTTCAGTCCTTCCTCTCTTGCTTTTCCTTTTGAATATGCACTTAGGGTCTAATATGTGCAAACAATAAAAAAATCTAAATCAAATGTCCTCAACAATGTTTTATGGAATTATTACAAAATCAGTAAAAAATGAATATACAGAAAGTTAATTCAGATACAGAATATATCTATGTTTCTCTACTGAAATGTTAGATTTTAAAAAAATGTAATGATTAGTTATAAAAGATAATCAGTATAACTACAGTAGCCCAACTGCTAATTAATAATCTTATTTCCTCAATTTTGTCTTTAAGATTTCAGTCCGTTTAGTTAATTGATTTTTATCACCAATGAAATGTAAGTGCACAGAAAGTGCTAGTATGCACTGATACTATATTTCACCCAAACTCTTACCAAGTACATTTTGTGTTCCTTTAGGCATTGGATACCCAAGTGAGAATGCTATAAGGCATCTTACTGGGAAGTTAGAAATGATAAAGTATTAAACAGAAGGACTGGACATTAAAGAAAACCCTTGCCTACTTCAAAGGCTAAATTGTACAACCAGGGAAGGAAGGTTTAATTGGGGAAGACAGAAGATGAAGGCAGATACCTTCACTTTCTCCTGTCTATTTCAAGCAAGTCCTTACATGTTTTACCGTTGGACCCAGCAAACTCAAATGCTTGGATGAGCTACTAAGCAGAAATAAAAATGATAATTATCTTTTTATTTTTCCTTTTCCTTTGCAGTCATCATAGGTAGATTTTCATTAAACCATGGGAAGATAAAAAATGGGAAATGCACTTTCCCTGAACTCTCTCAATGTTCTATAAAATGTTCAATTAACTGTACTTGCCACCATCCATAATTCTTTCCATACGCTCTCAATTGCATGAGGTCTCTTTAGTGGCTCAGTTAACATTAAAAATGAGAAAGTCAATTTATTATTTTTTACTGAACTTGGGATGGCTGGTTGGACAAATTCTGCTGCTAATAATTTCATTTGCTTCATGACCTGTTGTTTAAATTTTTAGAGGAAGCATAACACACTAGGAACTAAAACTATTTTAAAACAAAAAGCCATTATTACATATAGGAATAAAACTTGAATCCCCAACCTCTAATGCCTTTGTACCTCATATCTAGCCACTTTCTTTACTGTGAACCATCAAATCATGTAACAAACAAGGAATGAACTCCATTACACATACCACAGAGAGATCTAATAATAACAGCAGTGGTTAAGATCGTGAGGCATTTCACATTTTGAAGTTGTATATGAATTCAATTTTGTAATCTAGTAACTGTGATCTGGAGCAAGTTATTTTACTAAGCATTAAATTCCTCAGTTGCTAAATGGGTGCGACAATACTTAACTCACAGTTTGTTGTAACAATTGTGACATTGCATGGAAGACATCAATAAGCGGCACTGGGTAATAACTCAAGAGATCAGTAATGCTAGCACCCATGAAAACCAAACAAGGACACAAAACTTGTTCTGCCATTGTTTTAATCAAGGAACTATTTAGTGACCAGAGACCAAAGGTCAAAACAGTGAGTTATTTTAGAAAATGTGAGTCTAGTTCTTTGTCAGTTTCTGTTAATAGAAGTGTGTGTGGTGTGAGAGAGAGAGAGAAAAAAAAAAAAGAGAGAGAGAGAGAGACAGTAAGAAGAATAAGGAATACTTGCGTGATGGCTGGTGATATTTTTTCATGTTGTTGTTAAGTGCCATCAAGTCAGTTCTGACTCATAGTGACCCGATATAGGGTTTCCAAGGAGCAACTGACGGATCTGAATTGCCAACTTTGTGGTTAGCAGTCCCATGCTTATCATACAGCACCACACCAGAACTCCTTCATTATAGTTGTTAAATGCCACTGAGTTGGTTCCTGTTTAGCATTTCTGAGGAGTGTCTGATGGGTTTGAATCCCTAACTTGGGGTTAGAAGTCCAGTGCTCATATCCTTAAATTGGTTAGTTTAAAACATTAATTAGTGGAAGTGTCGGGGAAAGAACAATAGACTTGCAAGAGGAAAACTTAGGTTTATATCTCTGCACCATCAATCATTGATCCATAATTTGATTCCTGTAGATGTTCAATAATTGTTTACTATGTTTAAAGAAAAGTGATTTGTTGTTGTTGTTGTTAAGCACTGTCAAGTAGATTCCTAGCAATCCTGTAGAGGGTTTCCCAGGAGCAGTTGGTTAGTTTGAACTGCCTACCTTTCGGCTCAAACTGATCTTGCAGTCCAGCGCCTTACCCTGCAGTGCCACAACAGGACTCCAATGAGTTGTTATTCCCTGAATATTTGGGTTGGATATCATTTTTGTTGGTTGCACTCTTTGCTTCTTTGAAAGATCTTGTAAGAGAGATGATTACTTGAAAGCTCATTAAGTTAGAGTAGGGGCCCTCATCTGTAGAATAGATTGAAGTTGCAAGAAATATACCACATCCTCCAAAAATGATTGTTGTTGTTAAGTGACGCTGAGTCAGTTCCAACTCATATCAACCCTGTATAGTGTTTCCGAGCAGTGGCTGGTGAGTTTGAACCACCAACCTTGCAGTTAGCAGTCCAGTGCTTATCTGATACACTGGCAGTAACTTTGATGTCATTAAGTAATTTACTGAGCTCCGTGGTTCACAAAATTCTTTGTTCTCAGGTCACTTTTAGACTAAAAATAATGATGGTACCCCAGAGAGTTCTTGTTTATGAGAGTTGCATCTTATTATATATTCTGTATTGAAATTTAAATCTGAGAAATTTAGATTATTGTCGTTAATTTTTTGTGTTAGTAAAATGATATTTTAATGAAAAAATAAAAGTTTTCAAAATTTAAAAAAATAGTAAGAAAACTGACTTCTCATTTTTTTCATATTTGTTTAATAATATCTGGCTTAATAGAGGGTAACTAGAGTCTCATATCTGGAGCACTGATGTGGCGCTATAGGATAAGCTCTAGACTACCACCAGCTGCTCCTTGGAAACCCTATACAGGGTCCTTATGAGTAGAAACCTACTTGATGGCTCTTAACAACAACAAGAACAAATTTCTCCTATCTATTTCTGCATTAAATCTATTGTGATATCACTTATCACAAAGCATCTGGAAAACTCCACTATATACTTGTGAAAGAATGAGAACTAACATCTCAAATTATATTAATCTTGGCTTTGTACATTCCATGAAAAGATCTTAGGGATCCTCATATTTCCTTGCTCACACTTTAAGAACCACTGGTAAAGTTTTATCATTGTTTCTTTTAACTGTCTTCTTTCAGATTCAAAGACTTTTGAAAAGGAGTCTACGTTTCCTCAACACATTAAGATAAGTTCTCTGTGGTAAAGAGGGGGAGACTGAGAACACTGGAAATTAAAACAGAACATTACCTGTTTGAAAATGTGAGAATTCAGGGTTAACAAACCCTAATGTTGATTACATTTTTCTGTTTGTAGATTGACACCATTAGTTAATATTGTTGTTGTTAAGTGCCATGGAGTAGGTTCCAATTCATAGCAACCCTGTATAGGATTTTTGAGGAGTGGCTGATGGGTTTGAGCTTCCAACCTTGTGGTTAGCAGACCAGTGTTTATCCTATAGCACCAATCCGGGACCCCATTACTTAATAGCGATTTAAATTTGGACCTGTTACTTTATCTTTTAAAGTCTTGGTTAGTCCATATGTAAACTTGGAGTAATAATATTTATTTCATAGTGTTGCTATGATTATTAAATCAGATGGTGGGGGTTATGTTCTGTGGAGTCGGTTCCAACTCATAGTGTCCCTGTATTTTGTTGTTGTTGTTGTTAAATGCCGTCAAGTTGATTCTGACCCGTAGCGACTCTGTATAGGGTTTTCAAGGAGCAGCTGGTGCATTTGAACCACTGATTTTGCAGTTCAAATGACTTT
Organism: Chrysochloris asiatica; assembly: GCF_000296735.1. NCBI lineage: Eukaryota > Metazoa > Chordata > Mammalia > Afrosoricida > Chrysochloridae > Chrysochloris > Chrysochloris asiatica. The sequence continues at coordinate 63,599,547 of NW_006408519.1, forward strand.
GCAGTCTGACGCATTATCCCACAGCGTCACATCAGGACTCCTAGTGATCCTGTATAAGATTTGTTAAATGCTTTGTTTAATGCCTGGCATAGAGTAAGTGGTACATTATTAACCTTTTTTTTTTTTTTAATTATATTAACCTATTTTTATTATGTTATCCATGATGTGATAAGATCATACACACATGCAATTCCTTTCTTCAGGATTGTATCTTTGGAAACAGTATCTTTGTGCAAAAGTTTTTTTATATTTTGGGCAGTGTGGCAAGACCTGGGGACTCTTGGGCCCAGAGTCAGTGACATAGCCACAGAGGACTAAAGTGGACAGTGAAATGTCCAGCTGATAAGAATAGAGGGCATATGCACAAGAACACCCACACTTTCAGATAATACCCCCTTGACCTGGCTTCAATGACTGGATGATCAGAGCTCAACCAGAAGAAGAAAGAAGAGGAAAAAAGAGTAATCTGATACAATTTGATGAACTCAACCTACACCTATGGATGCAGTAGGTCAAAAGAGGGACTAAATCTTTACAGCAAGTATTATTCCCATCTCCTCCATACACAGAGTAGATAGGGATGGGCAACTTGGACATTGGCTACTCAAAATGGGGGAGCTACAGAGGTAAAAAGTGACTGGTTTACAAGCTTTCAAGAGGAAACCTAGATCCAGAGGGCATGGAGGAATGTAGAATCTCCACTGAGTTGTATCCAATCTCTCTAGGCGGTGATGATGAAAGAAAATGCAGATAGGTCTCTTGTGATACAATAGTGAATAATTGTTATCAGGACTGCTTGTGAGGGTTGGAAATGTGTAAAGGTAGCTATTTTGTAGCAAGGAGGGGAGTGATTAACTTTTCAGTATAGGATTGGAGGTCCCTGGGACCATCAAGGGAAAAGATCGGAGAGCGGGACCCTACCCAAATAAGCAGTGATGCCAGAGATGAAGACAGAGATGATGACATGGAGAAATGGAGCAGCTGGGGACTTTAGACACAGAGAGGGAGAGGGGCTGTGTGCTGACAACTGGGAGGCAGGCTTGTAGGGTATACCCTTTGGTTGATTGATGATGCATGGAGGGGATTGTAAGCATGGCAGTGAAATGATATATGATAATATGAATGTAAAACTAATGTTCTCCCATGTAAACTATCATATAATTCACAATAAAAAATTAAAAAAGAGTTTGTTTTTTTTTTTTAATTTTGGATAATTCCTTAAGAATTGAATCCCGTTGGAATTACTGTATCAGTGAACATTTTTAAAGCTTTGAATTTACATTGAGAAATTACTTTCCAAAAGGGTTGCATCATTAGCACTCCTGTCAGGAAGGTATAAGAGAGTTTGATGATTTTATATAGATTCTGGGCCTTGGGATACAGTCATAATAGAAATGTTCTTAGTGGTAACAGGCATTATAATTTGTTTAAATTTTCATTGGTTTGATAGATTAGAAATAAAACGTTTACTGAGGATACACATTATTATAATGATTTGGGGAAATCTAGGTGGTTTTGGTCCACATGAGAGCTTTCCAGTGACTCAAGTAGCATTTAATAAAGCCAAGCCAGACTCATTGGCATAGAGTTGGTTTCAACTTATAGCGACTCTGTATAGAGTTTCCAAAGCCTCACACTTCCTACCAAGTGGTTGGTGACTTTAAAATGCCAACCTTGCAGTTAGTAGTCCAGTGCTTATCCTATGGAACCACCAGGATTTCTAGAAGTTAGTAAGGTGAATTGATTATGTTTTCTTGAGCTCATAATACTGACAATTTGTTTTGCTTCAATATGTGCGTCTTTAAAAGTCTTCATGACATACTTTGTCAACATATTTATTTTCCATCAGTAGATTAACCTTGAGACAATATATTCCAGTGGCTCTACATTTTATACTTTTTTCAGAGCTTGGTAGAGATAAGGCAGGCATGAGGGCATAGTTGTGGATAGAGTAGAGGTGGTTAGATTGGGATTCAATTCCATTACAGACATGATAAGATTATTAATCTGAACTGTGGTAATAGGAAGGCGTACAAGGACAGTGGAAGACATCTGGGGGACAGGGAAAGTCAGTCCATTTCCCATGAGTTTCTTAAGACCAAGGACTCTTATTATTTTTCTGTTTTTGTAAACTCAGTCCCAGCATAGCACTTGGTACAGAGTCACTTGTTCTTTTTAGTAAGCTATAACTCAGGTTTGTGGCAAACTGACTGGGTGGATGATATTACTTACAAAAATATAACTGATTGGGACTGTCTTTGAACAATGTAGTTCCTAGCATATTGTTTAAAGTGAATCCATTCTGTTTATAAGAATGTTTCACTAACTGGCTGTTTATGATAATAGTATTTTCTCATTTTCACAAGTGTCAAAGGTTTTACTTGCTTTTTACTCTACAAATGACCTTTAATTTACCTTCCTACTTTTCTAAATTAACCAGAAAGTCTTCCCACAGAATAATTTTTGCCCTGTTAGCTTTTCTTTTCTTCTCCTAAACTCTTTTTGCAAGTTTTGCAAGCTGATTTGAAATAAATTTAAACTTTCTTAATTAAGTTAGGTTTTATTAGTTATAGAACTATGGATAATTAAGTCATGAACAATAAACTGTGTGAGATTCTGGTAGGAAAAAAATCAATGTTTACAAACCTAACCTGATTATTATTATTTTTTTTCTTTTCTTAGAGATACTAAATTAGGGATTGCAAGGATTGCATTGTGTATACTAAATTTAGAGCTTCTCTTTTAGCTGGTCTACATTCTCTTTTAGATAGTCTACAAACAAAATTAGTGATAACTTCTGTGTAACAACCTTTCTCTCTCTTGCTTTTCTGACTTTCTAAACAATAAAGCCAGATTCTTGAATTTGTTTTTAAAATGAGACATCCCTATCATCAGTTTTTTTCTTTATCACATGAAACTAATTAGAAATATGCTTAGTGGTGGTTTATAATTTAACTAAGAGATTAATGGCTCCTTTTTTGGGGGGAAAGTGTTTCAAACCTTTACTAAAGTATTTGATTTCTATTGGGTATACTCATTATTTATTAGTTTATTACTTCTTTTTGAACTATTTTAGAATTTAAGGTAATAGAATACAGATGCTTTTTTGCATTCTTTTGGCTGTATTTCTATAGAAACAATTGGAAAATGTTTGGAAGAACATTTATTCAAAGAGGAGTATCACTCCTTTTAATAAACAGAAAATAATCTCTCTTTTGTTTATTCCCACGATGGGTTGTGTATGTATGCAGGATATGATTTGTGTAAAAAATAATGGAGAACTTTAAGTGAAAGGATAGAGACTGCAATCCTAAGAAAATACAATATTATAGATGATTGCTATGTAAATACAAATTCACATGAACTCATAAGTAAATTGTATATATAAATTATATGAATTTTATCTCCTAAATGTATCTTTGTTGTTGTTAGATGATATCAAGTTGTTTCCAACTCATAGCAACCTTCTGCACAACATATATCTTAACAACAATAAAAATATATCTCAATTTCAAATATTTCTCTTACTCTCTCTTTCTATCTACCTATTCTTCCCACCCCTCTAGCTCCCTTTTTCACTTCCTTGTTATACCATTTTATTCAAAAATTGTGTCCCAGTATACCATTTCAGGTACATAATTCACACTGTGGGCTCTGAGCCTGGAGCTCCCAAAATTATACTGTACTCAGTTTTTGTGACCGCCACATGCAGCCTCATTAGACCAAGTTATCACTGTTTTTGTTGCTAAAGGCCATAGAGTCTTTTCAACTCATGGTGACTGAGGGGTAGCTAGTAGGTTTGAACTGGCAGCTCAGTTCATTATCCTGTAGCACCACATCAGGACTATAATATATCACTATGTTTTAATTATCATAGTAGCTCTTTGATTTTCTGTTTTAAAGCTAAGTAAAGGAAAATATATATATATAGAATGGCCCTTGTTGGTGTTTAGGTGCTTTGAAACAGTGAAATACTGCTCAAGGAATAGGCACAGAGAACACATACAGGCTTCCTTGTTACACATGCCCATTTTCTTTGTCGGTTTTTAAAATTATTTCTAAAGTATTTAAAACTCTTCTCATGGGAATCTGATTCTCACTGGCTATTGGGTTTAGTATCAAGAATTTTTGTGGATTTCTGTATCCTTAGTTGCAAAATGAAGTTTGTGGTACAAGATATGAGAATTTTAAATTCAGAGTGTCATGGGACAGTTGTTAGAAATATAGACTCATGGTCTACAATCCAGGTGTTTGGAAACTAAGTATCAGGAGTAAGAACCTGAGAATCTATATTTCTAAAATACTTCTCACGTGATTCTGATTTGAGAACCATGGGAATAGATATTATCTTTTTAATTATAATAGTCTTCCTGCATTATTTTGTTTTTGCTTGCTGTTTATTCTGTTTGATTATCTGTTTGAATATAGGAAAATTGGAAGTTGTCAAAAAATGAAATGGAATGCAAAAGCATTGATATCCTAGGCATTGTTGTTGTTGTTAAGTGCCGTTGAGTCAGTTCTAACCCATAGTGAGCCTTTATAGGGTTTCTGAGGAGAAGCTGGTGAGCTTGAACCACCAACCTTGTGGTTCAAACTGACTTTTCAGTCAAGGACATTAACCTACAGCACCACACCAGGACTCCATCTTAGGCGTTAGTGAACTGAAATGGACTGATACTAGCTATTCTGAATCTGAAAACCAAATGGTTTACTATGCCAAGAGACCAGCAAATTGAAGAGAAATGGCATCACATTCATCAACAAAAGGAAGATTTCAAGATCTGTCTTTAACTATAATGCTGTTTTTTATAGGATAATAGGATTACATCTATAAGGAAGACCAGTTAATGCCATTCTTATTCAAATTCATGTGCCAGCCACTAAAGCCAGTGCTGATGAAATTGTAGAATTCTACCAACTTCTTCAGTCTGAAATTGATCAAATATGTAATGAAGATGTATTGCTGATGATTGGAATGCAAAGGTTGGAAAATATGGCTTTGGTGATAGAAATGATGCTGGAGATCACAGGATAGAATTTTGTAAGACCAATGATTTCTTCATTGCAAATACCTTTTTTAAACAACATAAAAGACGACTATACATACACATGGACCTGAATGAATGAAATATATAGAATTTGACTACATATGTGGGAATAGAAAATGGAAGAGTTCTATATCATCAGCCAAACAAGGCAAGGGGCAGACTGTAGAGCAGATCATCAATTGCTCATATGCAAGTTAAGGCTGAAGGTGAAGAAAATTAAAACCAGTCCATGAGAATCAAAATGTGACCTTAAATTAAGAGATCTCACCTTAATTAAGAGATCATATCAAGAACAGATTTGATGCATTAAACACTAATGGCCGAAAACCAGAAGACTTATTGGATGACATAAAGACTATCATATAGGAAGAAAGCAAAAGGTCATTAAGAAGACAAGTAAGAAAAACACACACACACACACACACACAAAAAAAAAACACAAATGCATGTCAGAAGAGACTCTGAAACTTGCTGTCCAGTGTAGAGATGCTAAAGCAAGTGGGAGAAATGAGGAGGTAAATGAGCTGAACAGAAAACTTCAAAGGTTAGCTCAAGAAGACAAAGTCCAGTATTACCAATGAAACGTGCAAAGATCCTGAGTTAGAAAACCAAAATTAAGAACACCTCATCATTTTTCAAACAGGAAAAAATTCAAGCCTCAATTAAAGGATTCTTAGGGAAAAATATTGAAAGACACAGAAAGCATTTAAAAAAAAAAAAGGTGGAAGAAATACACATAGTTACTGTACCAAGAAGAAATGGTCAATGTTCAACCATTACGATCAAGAGCCAATGATCCTGAAGGAGGAAATTCAAGCTGTAATGAAGGTATTGGCAAAGAATAAGGCACTGGGAACTGGTGGACTACAAATTGAAGTCTTTCAACAATTTGATGTAGCACTTAGTCAGTCTCATCTATACCAAGAAATTTGGAAGACAATTACCTGGCTAAGTGTCTGGATGGGATCCATATTTGTGTCCATTCCAAAGAGAGGTGACCCAACGGAATGTGAAAATCATCGGAAAATATCATTAACACCTGACACAAGTCAAATTTTGCTAAGGATAATACAAATATGACTGAAACCGTACATTGACAGAGAACTTCCAGAAGTTCAAGCCAGATTCAGAAGAGGATATGGAATGAGAGATATCATTACTGACATCAGATGGCTTGTGGCTAAAAGCAGAGAATACTAGAAAGATATTTACCAGTGCTTTACTGACTATGAAAAGACTTTTAATTGTGTGGCACATGACAAGCTATTGATAACATTGCAAAGTATGAGTATTCCGGAACACTTAATTGTGCTCATGATGTGTCTGTACATAGACCAAGAGGTAGTTGTTCGAACAGAACAAGCGAACACTGAATGGTTTCACATTACCCAGACTTGTATTCTTTCACCACATTTATTCAAACTGTATGCTGAGTCAAAAATCTGAGAGGCAGATTATATGAAGAAAAACAAGGCATCAGGATTCAATAAAGACTCATTAACAACTTGAAATACGCAACTGATACAACCTTGCTTTCTGAAAGTGAAAAGGACTAAAAATACTTACTAATGAAGATCGAAGACCACAGCCTTCAGTATGGGCTGTACCTTAATTTAGACAAAACAAAAATCTTCACCACCAGACCAATAAATGACTTCCATATCAATTGAGAAAAAAATGAAGTTGACATTATTTTTTTCTAATCAACCACCAGCATTCATGGAAGCAGCAGTCAAGAAATCAACGTATTCCATTAGGTGAATGTGCTGCACAAGACCTCTTTAAAGTATTGAAGAGCAAAGACATCAGTTTGAGGACTAAGGTGCTGCTGACTCAAGCCATGATATTTTAAATAACTTCATATGCATGTGAAATTTGGACACTGAATAAGGAAGACCACAGAAGAATTGATTCATTTGAGTTATGGTGTTATAGGAGAATATTGCAAGTACCCTGGACTGTCAAAATAACAAACAGTTCTGTGTTGGAATAATTACAGCCAGAATGCTCTTTAGAAGCCAGAATGGCCAGACTTTTGTCTTTTGTTTTTCGGACATATTATCAGTAGGGTCCAGTCTCTGAAGAAGAATGTCACGTTTGGTAAAGTGAAGGGCCGGACAAAAAGAGAAAGCCTGTCCAACGAGATGGATTGGCACAGTGATGGCAGCAATGGGCTGGCTCAGGCTTAGCAATAATTGTGGGGTTGTTGTGAGATCAGGCAGTGTTTTGTTCTGTTGTGTTGTTCGCTATGAGTCAGTATTGACTCGATGGCATCTACCAACAACAACAATGACTATTAATATGCAATTGTCTATTTCTCTTTTTAATTCTGTTAAGTTTGTTTCACAGGATACATACTTATTTATTATAGTTACATATTTTTGGATGGTCTTTTTAATTGTTATAAAATATCTTTTTTATTTATTGATCACCATTGTGGCTGCATGTGCCTTTCTAGGTGAGTGGAGCTGGTTGTCTGGTTTCTGCTCCAATCCAATGCTAGCAGTAATTCAAAATGGCCGTGCTGTGATGGTTGTCAGCTTACCACTCAGTATATCTCCCTAGTCACTGTTTAATTCAAGTTCTCCTCTTATCAGTAGTTCATCTAATTCTTTATCCTTTTCTTTGAAGATTTGGGTCCCAGGATTGTCATGAATATCCATTGTGCTTGTTTCATTGAGTTTTGAATGGTCCATACAGTGTATATGCCTACTTCACCATCTCTGGCCATTCTTTGGATTTGAATCTTAATATCGAATGTGTGGTATTACATTATATAGGCATTTTTGTTATTGTGTTGTTTACAACTCCGATTTATTTACCAGTATGAAAATTTTCTGCTATTCGACAAACTAAAATTGGGAATTGAAAAAAAATATACTGACTCATTTGTTTGTGGATTTCCTTTCCTTTTGGCTGATAAAGTAGAGTTATTATCAGCTATATACCAGTGAAGATGCTCTATATCTTGATATATGTTCTATTGGATATGGGATTTTGATAGATTGAATTACAGCTTTGGCTCATAATTTTTTTCATGGATGGTGTACAAATTTAATTTTTTTTTTTTTAAGAATGAAATGGTATGTTGAAGAAATGTGTATAAACTACCCTAAGCTTCGTTTATATGTGTAAATATATTTTAGAGGGAAAAAAATCATAAGATCTAATACTTTTTTAATCTAGAACTAAAGTGCATTAGACTTTCTTGAATTTTGTTATCTGTCATTCTACAGCCTCTTGAAGTTAGGTATAAAGAATAATATATATGTATGTATATATATTTAGTCAGTATACTGAAGATTTTACTGGCTTTTGGATAAGAAGATTTTCAACTATCAGTGTTTAAGCTTTGACTTGCTGTCAGTTAGTCTTGACAAGGCCAAAATAAAATTCTAATAGTTGTGATTGTGGAGAGGGTAGTTTTTCATTAGGTGAGGCAAAGTGTCAATTAAAGGGTATTGAGATAAAGAAATAGAAACTAGATTAAGTTTATACTTCTTCATGGATGATAAGAAAATCCATTTTAGAGTTACATTTCATTGAGGATATACTGTTAGAGGCAATACTGACATACCTTACAAACTTAAAAGACGGCTTTTGGTTCTCAAAAGATATAAATCGAAATTTCAGAATAATTTTTTATACAAATAAAATGAATTGGCCAAATAATGGTAATAACTTTTTAAAAAAACTGTACTCAGCAATCTTATTGTTATTTAGTCTTTCATAGTAGTTACCTATAAAATAAAAAATAATGATTTTGCAAGTTTTTGTGGGATTTCTAATGTCTTCAGGAAGTTTTAAAATTATATTTGAGGTATATCCCCCAAAATAAATACTGTGTATGTTTGTATAAGTATTCTTTTTTAGAAGCAATGCATGGTAAGAATAAACTTAAGACTTTAATGCAACATTGACAATTGAGAGTGAATTGTAAACTACATGAAATTGTAAACCACATGAAAACTCTTAGCTAGAATTTGCTATCCTGACTAATCTATATAAATAAATTTAAGTTTCTCTCTAGCGGTTACTACATATAGTGAAAATGACTTGATTGATTTTTCTTAAATTTAGAAATCCTTTTTAGGATTATTTAATTTAAAATGTAGGTTGTATATCAAATAATGAACTCATTTAGAGAAGACCCAGGGTACTTCTGCATGAATAGTTTCTTTTAGAAAAATCAGTGCAGCAATGATCTGTTCCCTATGAGGTAGAGGTTGAAGATGCCCCAAATGTTCAACATTTCCAAAATGCTGTACCAACTCCTCCTCCTCCCCTCAGTACACTTCTTCCCATCTTAGATTTCTGCAGTTCACCACAACATCTCATGGTACTTGTGAACCATCAAGGAAATGACTCATGTGGTTGTGGAGGCTAGGACGTTCTAAATCTGTGAGTCAGGTGTCCGTCTTGATGATTCAACTCTGTCAGTAGCTGATGAACCCAATTGTAGGTCAGGTAACAATTTGCTTAATCACAAGACTGTGGAAAATGGCCTATCAGAGTCAGATGATAAGTTGTTGTTGTAGGGACATCAGGGAACTGTCTCATGTGCTTGAGGAGGCTGGAAAGTCCCAATTCTGTGGGTCAAGGGTTAGTCTGGTGGCCTCTCCTGACCCAGGTGGTCAGACAACAGGCTGCTGGCTCACAAGGCTGTGGAAGCAGACTAGTTAGGCCATATAATAGACTGCTGACTCAAGTCCCAAGAACCAGAGATCAGACAAAGATGAGGTAGATGTAGGATGTAGAGCAACAGATGGTATGCTGACAAGTTGTTCCTATATATTAGATGCAGACCATGGTTTCAAGAAAATGAATTAACATGTTCTTCATTTATTAACAAGTTTAGGTTCCACAGACCAGGTTTTATTATTGTGGTTAAGTGCCATTGAATTGGTTCTGATTCATAACAGCTAGAATGTTTAAACAACCAAAGCAACCCAGTGTTTATCCAACACTACCACACCAATGGTAAAGAAAACAAAAATCCTCACCACTGGACCAATAAACAGCATTCTTATCAATGGAGAAGAGATTGAGGTTGTCAAGGACTTCATTCTTCTTGGATCAAGTATCAACACTCGCGGAAGCAGCAGTCAAGAGATCAGACGACATATTGCATTGGGCAAATCTGCTTCACAGGAACATTTTAAAGTATTGAAGAACAGAGATGTCAGCTTGAGTACTAAGGTGCACCTGACCCAAGCTATGGTATTTTCAATAACCTCATATGGATGTGAAAGCTGGACAGTGAATAAGGAAGATGGTAGAAGAATTGATGCCTTTGAGTTGTGGTGTTGGAGGAGAATACTGAAAGTGCCATGGACTGCCAAAAGAACCAATAGATCTGTTTTGGAAGAAGTGCAACCAGAGTGCTCCTTGGAGGACAAGATGGCTAGGCTTCATCTCTCATACTTTGGACACATTGTCCGGAGAGAACAGTCTCTGGAGAAGGATACCATGCTGGGTAAGGTGGAGGGTCAGAGAAAAAGAGGAAGACCCCCAACGAGATGAATCATCCAGGTGACATCATTGATGGTGTCAAGTGTGGCGGCGGCAGTGAGGTTGGCCCAGGATCGGACATTGTTTCATTCTGCTGTGCATGGGGTCGCTATGAGTCGGTTCCGACTCCATGGCACCTGACAACAACAACAACAACCACACCAAGAGTCCAAAGATTAGGTTGTTATGTGAAAATTGCCATTATGCAAAAATGGAGGATGACTGACCACATGATATCACAAAATGGTGGAAGACTACATCAAAACATAATTGCTAAATTACATCATTGCATTACTACAAAATTGTATCATTACATAACTGCTAAATTGCATCCCTATATAACTTTCAAACAACTGAGAATCCTGTCCCTGCCAAGGTAACACATAACCTACCTATTACAACCAGTGTTACTCTAGCACATCGACATTTTTACTATTAGATATAAATCTTTAATGCTCAAAATAGTCAACTAGTAGATTTTGTACTATTGTAAATGGGAAATGTACATAACGAGATAGTAAGTGAGAAATTGTTGTTGTTAAGTGCTATCAAGTAGATTCTGACCCATAGTGACCCTGTATAGGGTTTCTGAGGAGCAGCTGGTTACCTTGAACCACGGACCTTGCAGATCAAATGGCTTTGCAGTCTGGCGAATTAACCCATAGCACCACACCAAAATTGAAATTTTGTGGTGTTTTGTCATTGTCCAGATTCACTTTTGAATCTGGGCTTATTTGTCATTAAACAAAGTTATCAACATGTTTGTTTATATAATTAATGATTAGTTCCTACTTTCTTAAACAAAACCCTGGGGTGGTGCTGTATGATAAACACTGTACTGCAAAGTCATTTGGATCACAAAGTTAATGGGTAAAATTCACCAGAGACTCCTCAGAAACCCTATTTAGGGTCTATATGAGTTGAAACCAACTTGATCGTACTTAACAACTACTGAAAGGTTGGTGGTTTTAACCCACTAGCCACTCCTCTGAGCCCCTATACAGGATTGCTAGGGGTTGGAACAGACTCCAAGGCATTTAACTACAACAACAAAAACATTAATAACAATTTTTTTTTAAAGGTTCCTACTTCCTTACTAAGAGTCCTGGTGTGGTGTGGGCTAATGCACCAGACTGCAAAGTCATTTGAACTGCAAGGTTGGTGGTTCAAACTCACCAGCTGCTCTTTGGAAACCCCATACAGGGTCGCTATGGGTCGGAATGGACTTGATGGCACTTAACAACAACAACTTCCTTTATATGGAGCCCTGGTGGCACTGTGGGAAAAACACTGAACTGCTAGCTGTGAGGTCGGCATTTCAAACCTAGCAGTCACTCATTGGGAGAAAGATGAGGCTTTCTGCTCCCATAAAGATTTACAGACTCAGAAACTATACAGGATTGCTGTGAGTTGGATTCAACTAGATAGAAGTGGGTTTAATTTGTTGATGAAGAGTTGTTGATACTTTAACTCTTGCTATTAAGTATGCTTTAATTTTTGGAATTCTAATTATATGTGCATTGGATCTTTTCATTGACATTCCACATGTCTCTGTGGCTCTGTTTATTTTCATTTTGTGTGTGTGTCTGTCTTAATTCTTTCTGGTTTTTATATTGGGTAAATTCAAATGAGACTAAAGTTCTAGGAGACCAAAGTTCATAGATTCTTTTCTATTCTCTGTCATTTCTGCTTTACTATAATAGCCATCCCACTTGCTTATTATTTTGATATTTATATTTTTCAATTCTATGATTGCCATTATGTTAATATTTATAATTTCAATTTCTTTGCTGAAATTTAAACTTTTCGTATTTGTTTCAAGAACGTTTGTAACTGATTGTTGAAGCATTGTAATTGATTGTTGTTCTTGTTAGGTGCTGTGGAGTCAGTTTCTACTCAGTGATTCTATGCATAACAGAATGCAACACTGCCTTGTTCGATGCCTTTCTCACAATTGTTTGAACCCATTCCTGCTGCCACTGTACCAATCCATGTCCTTGGGGGTCTACCTCATTTTTTGCTAACCATCCACTTTACAATACATGATGTCTTCCTCCAGGGACTGGTCCCTTCTGATAATATGCCTGAAATATGAAAAGCATAAGTATCACCATCTTTGTTTATAATGAGTATTCTGGCTGTACTTGTTGTAATATAGATTTGTTTGTTCTTCTGGTAGTCCATGGTAATTTTAATGTTCTTCCCCAGCATCATAATGCAAAGGTATCAATTCTTCTATAATTTTTCTTATTCATTGTCCAACTTTCACATGCATATAAGGCTATCGAAAATTCCATAGCTTGGGTCATATGCACTTTACTCTTTAAATTGCCTGCTTCTACACCCTGTTGTCTAGCCAAATGGGTCAGAAAAGGCCTCCAGACTTACTCTTGACCACAGATTTGGGACAATCCGGCCTTCTCAACCATATGAGACAGTTCCCTGATTTTAAATATTAGTTCTTTGATTTCTTAACTGCTTCTTCCATGAGTGTTGATTGTGAATCCAAGCACAATGAAGTCTTTGACAACTTCAGTCTTTTCTCCATTTATCATAATGCTATTTATTGGTCTAGTTGTGAGGATTTTTTTTTTTTTTTTTAATTGAGGTACAATCCATACTGAAGGCTATGGTCTTTGTCTTTTATCAGTAAGTATTATAAGTTGTATATATTTCCAGAAAGTAAGGTTTTTACCCATTGCATATCACTGGTTGTTAATAAATCTTCCTCCAATCCTGATGTCACACTCTTCTTCATATAATCTAGACTCTTGGATTATTATCTTCATCTGATAATGACAATATCTGATTTATTTTGCTGTGGTATTAGTTGATTGTATTTTACCATTCAGATTATGATATCTTGGCACAATGTGTGAGCTTTGATTGAATTTGCACAATTTGTCTTTTATATTAGGAGACTCTTGATCTTATTTGAACGTCTTATTTTAGTAGGTAGTCACCTTGTTTAGGTTGAGCACACAGAGCCTAGTTTATTGTTTAGGTATGTGGTTTTGATAATAGTTTAATTTTCAGAGTGTTTGCAATGTTATTCAGGTTTAGTGGTTCATTAGGTTCTATTGTCACTGCTACTGGTCCTTGATGGTGCTACTCTAGGGAGTGGAAGGGATTTCCTGAGATTGGAGAGTGTCGTGGATTGAATTACATACCCCAAAATATTTATCAGCTTGGCTGAGCCATGGTTCTCAGTGGTTTGGCAGGTGTGTGATATTCCCTCATGATGTGATAAACCAGTAAGAGGATTAACAGCGTGATGGTGGTGTTGGCAGTGGTTATTTGATGTGGAGTTGGATCCAACTTACAGTGACCCTGTTAAGGATTTCTTAGGGTGTAAATCTTTACAGAAGCAGGTAGCCTCATCTTTCTCCCCCAGAGTGGCTGGTAGATCTGGACTGCCAACCTTGTGGTTAGCAGCTAAACTTGTAACTAACTACGTAACCACCACTCATCTGTCAGTTTGTTGTACTGTGGTGGCTTGTGTGTTGCTGAGATTGTGGGAGCTATAACACGGATATTTTAAATACCAACAGGGTCACCCATGGTAGACAGGTTTTAGCTAAGCTTCCAGCTGAAGACAAACTAAGAAGAAGTAGAAACAGACTACTTCTGAATATTTACTCACTGAAAAATTTATGAATATCAGAAGAGCACTGTCAGATATAATGCCAGAAGATGAATCCCTCTTGTTGAAAGGCACCACCCAATGTGTGAGTAGGGAAGAGCTGCCTCCTCAAAATAGAATTGACGATGATGATGCAAATGGAGTAAAGCACTTGGGGCCTTCATTTGCTGCTGGAGCACAACTCAAAATGAAGAGAAACAGCTGTCAAAAAATCTATTAACAATTAGAACATGGAATATATGAAGTATGAATCTAGGAAAATTGGAAATGGTAAAAAATGAAATGAAACACATAAACATTGAGATCAGCCTTAGTGAGCTGAAATGGAGTGGTATTGGCCATTTTGATTCTCACAATCACATGGTTTACTATGCTGGGAATGACAAATTAAAGAGGAATTGCATAGTGTTCATCATCAAAAAGAACCTATCAGGAGCTGCCTTGAAGTACAATGTTGTCTATACTATCCATAGCACTACAAGGAAGACTAGTTAATACCATTATTATTCTAATTTATTCACCAACCACTAAAGTCAGTTATGATGAAATTGAAGAATTCTACCAACTTCTTCAGTCTGAATTGAACAAACATGCAATCAAGATGTATTGACAGGAGGTGAGGCTTGATGGCAAATTAGGGAGAATTGCGGTGCAGACCTCTGACAGTAATAACACAGAAGACCAGACAAAGCAGGTTCAGGGAACCGTCCCAGAACTCCGAACTACATATAAAGGAATATTTAGAAGGATCAAAGGCTTACTGCTAGTGAAATTTATAGCAGAAGCAAGAAAATTGGTGTTTTCTGATCTATAGCTGCTGCAGGTGCCAGATTGGCCATCTTGAGCATGATGGAGCAGAAACAGGATCAGAGGCATGCTCCCACAGCAAAGGTCTGACTGATTGTTGGAGATAAAGATGTGGACATTTTTGTCTCAGTTCAGTGGTTTCTCACTGTTTGTACACCTCCACTCTGATGATGAGAAGGGGAGCCTGAGCAAGTGGATGCCCCACCCCCACTCCCTGAGTGTTCTACTATGCATGCACATGGATCTGCTCAGCAAAAGCCACAGCATGCAGAATCTAAGAAGAGGGAAAGGTAAACAAGAACTGCTTAAAATGGAATGGTCTCTCAGAATGGCTCCAGCCAGCTGAACAAGGGATGTTAAAGTCATACTCATATTTTGATACTTTTTTTTTTTTTTTTTTCTGATTATAGACTAGTATCCAATCTGGCTTTTTTGATCCTGTGGTTTTATTTTTTTGTTTTTCTTTTTTGGTTCCCCTTTTACCTGGGGAGGGCTTTTTAGAGACAGCAATTGTGATCATATAGCCAAGTTACAATCACACCCTATAAATTCCCACCATGCAGGCAAGAGCCAATACTAGCTGCTATACACTAGATAGACAGCCAACACTTACTATAGTTACTCTGAGTTAAGTAATAAGAAATGTGAAAAGGGAAGCCCATCTCCTGATCACATCTACCTGGAGACAATCAGAAAGCTTAATAATACATCAATATACATTTATCTAATTATTGAAAACACATCTAATTATTGAAGATATCCAAAACATAGTACAAGATTTTGGTACATGTCCAGAAACAAAACAGAATAACTGAAACAAATGAGTTGCAGTTAGATCTAGACTTCCCATTGGAAGGAGGGCAGGCTTTGGAACTGCCTGAGAAGGAATTCAGGAGAGTGATAGTAAAGTACATCCAAATGTTCCACAAAGGGGTTGAGAAAAATAAGAAGTCAGGAAAGCACTACAGGAACAACCAAATAAAATAGAAGTGGCATCAGAAACAATTCAAAGCCTGCAAACAGAGGTCCAAACAATTAATATTAAAATATCAGAAATGGACAATGCACCGAAAGGGCAAAGGAGTAGAACTGAAAAGATGAAAACTAGAAACAGTGAGCTGGAAGACAAGTCTCTCAATACTGCTAAGTTAGAGGAGCAAGCAGAAACAAGTCTCTCAATACTTCTAAGTTAGAGGAGCAAGCAGAAAAAGGATTAAAAAAAAAAACAAAAACTCAAGGAAGTTTAAGATTCATGTGGGACAACAAAAGAGGAATAACTTTATAATTATTTAAATTCCGGAACAGGGAGAATCACACAAGACCACAGAGGAGAAAGCTGAAGAGCTGCTGGAATAAAATTTTCCTAACATCCTAAAAAATGAAAAGATAAGCATTCAAGAAACACAACAAACCCCAGGAAGGATAGACCCCAAAATAACATCACCAAGACATATCATAACCAAGCTCTCCAAAATCAAAGGTATGGAGAGAATCCTGAAAGCAGCTAGGGAAAAGAGAAGTGTTACTTACAAAGGCAAGCAAATAAGATTAAGCTCTTATTTTTCAGAAGAAACCATGCAGGCAAGAAGGCAATAGGGAGACATATATAAAACCCTGAAAGAATAAACTGCCAACCAATAATCATCTACCCAGCAAAACTGTCAATCAAATATGATGGTGTAATAAAAACATTCCAGTATAAACAGAAGCTAAGGGACTTTGTCAAAGCCAAGTGAGCACGTCAAAACATCCTAAATGGAGTTCTTTGCAATTAGAAACAACAAGAAAAAACAACAACCAGAGATTGACATGCATGGAAATACCACCCGGAAATCAGTCAAAAGATAGAAGAGTCTGGAACAGAACATAACTACAAGAACAAATACAGAGGATCTGGGAGGTCAATCTATGATCAAAACAATTACAATGTAAAAGAAGGTAAAAATATAAGAGTAGAAATCCAGGTGATGAGGAGGTCAGTTAGTTTACAGGGTAAAGTAGACTGTTTTAAATGGAAGAAAAGTTCATGGAATATAGGATAACCTCAAAGAAAATGAATATTTCACAACATACCAAGAAAATGAAAATCCAAGAAGACCATGGAAACATTAAAAATATGAAGCTTAAGCTTAAGAAAAAGGTACCCATACTAAAGAAAAAGAAAAAAAAAAAAAAAATCTTTGTTGGCTGCCAGGGGTGGGAAGGAGGGGACTGTAGAGTACAAGTTAGGGGATAGAAACAGCAAAATTTGGGTGTTGAGGAGGGCAATACACAAGAAGTGGGAAGGGGATGGAAGAAAAAACATATAGGGAAACACTTAGGCAGATTTGCATGGGCTAATGGAACAGAGGTAAATACTGATGTATCCTCAACCCTGGAACAACTGGGCTCTGTGATACAGGGATCAAGGCATAGTCTGCATGGATAAAAAAGGGAAAATAATGTTAAGATGCTTGACTATCTTATAAATATTGGTTTCACTTGTCTACTATTGTAAAATATACACTTGAGTGGGATAGAAAAGAATATCAGGAAACATGATTACAGGAAACTTGTAAGCCTGTCTTCAGCCTATAACTAGTTGGAACACCTAAAAAGGGTTCTAGAACTTGCCCAGTGAAATAGATTTCTTGCAGAGCCTTTGCAGTATATAGGACCTTAGGTGGAATCCTGAACCCCATCCAGAACCTTCTAAGGTGGGAAATTCCCACCTAAAAGGACATGCAGACCAGCCTGAAGCAGCTAGAGGAACAGAAGAACATCTTGACAGAAACACTAGCAGGAAAAATCCAAAACAAAAACAGCAGCATGATTGGCTACTACAAGAGCAAGCAAGTTGTTCTCTGGGGAGCCATCAATGCAAGTAATAAAGTCCCTTCAGGACAAATCCCCCTCCAAGACTGAAACTCAAAGGCCACACATGAGCAGGCATGTAAGTTTGCTGGAAACCATGTTGGTCTACTGGTGAGTGGAAGAGGGGGAAAGTAAGT
>NW_006408519.1:63618779-63619950 GCF_000296735.1 Chrysochloris asiatica
CCTTGGTGATATAAATGATGCTGGAGATCACATGATAGGATTTTGCAAGACCACTGATCATTCATTGCAAATACCTTTCTTAAACAACATAAAATATGACTATATACCTGAGCCTCACTACATGGGATATGCAGAAATGAAATTGACTACAATCTATGGAAAGAGATGGTGGAAAATCTCCATCAGTCAAAACAACACCAGGGGCAGACTGTGGAACAGACCATCAATTGCTCATATGCAAATTCAGGCTGAAGCTGCAAAAAAAGAAAACAAGTCCATGTGACCTAAAATATGACCTTGCATATATCCCACATGAATTTACAGATTATCTGAGGAACATATTTGATGCATTAGACATTAAAGATGAAGACTAGAAGAGTTGTAGGATGATATCAAGAACATCATACAGAAAGAAAGCAAAAGACCAGTAAGAAGACAGGAAAGAAGGAAAAGACTAAAATGGACGTCAAAAGAGACTCTGAAACTTGCTCTTCAGTGTAGACATGCTTACACAAATGGAAGAAGTGAGGAGGTACAAGAACAGAACAGAAAATTTCAGAGGTCAACCTGAGAAGACAGAAATGTGCTAAGACCTTGAGTTAGAAAACCAAAAGGGAAGAAAACACTCATCATTTCACAAACTGAGGGAACTGAAGAAAAACTTCAAGCCTGGACTTGTGGTATTGAAAAATTCTCAGGGCAAATTATGGAATGATACCGAAAGCGTCAAAAGAATATGGAAGGAATACACAGAATCACGGTACCAAAAGAAATGGCCTATATTCAACCGTTTCAAGAGGTAGCATATGATCTAGAGCCAATGATCATGAAGGAAGAAGTACAAGGTGCATTGAAGGAATTTACAAACAACAGGACACTGGGAATTGATAGACTACAAATTGAAAAATTTCAACAAACTGATGCTGAACTGGAGGCACTTACTCATCTAGACCAAGAAATTTGGAAGACAACTATCTGGCCAACTGACTGGAAGAGATCCATATTTGTGCCCATTCCAAAGAGAGGTGCCCCAATGGAATGCGGTGGTCATTGGAAAATATCATTGATACCTCATGTGAGTAAAGTTTTATTAAAGGTAACACAAACATGGCTGTAAGCATACATTGACAGAGAAATTCCAGAGGTTCAAACTAGACTCATAAGAGGACGT
>NW_006408519.1:63624470-63665386 GCF_000296735.1 Chrysochloris asiatica
GTTTGGCTATTACAAGAATAAGCAAGCTATTTGCTGGGGAACCATTAAAGCAAGAAATCAAGTCCCTTCAGGGCAAGCCCCCCTCCAAGGGCATGTAAACTAGCTGGTGACTGCATTGGATTGCATTGAGTAGAAGTGGGGGAAAGTCGGTTATGAAAATATGGACTGAGTTCAACCATGTTCCATAGATCCATTTTGACCTCGAAATGAGAGACAAAGGAGGAAGGAATGGTTGATCTGAAGTTTGGAGAGACTTGGAAACTCCTGAGACCATGGACATTGACCCAGCTATGGAGGCCTAGAGCTGAGAGTGAAGCATCCAGCTGATATGAATTGGTGTGAGATGCACAAGAATGTCCTGACTGGCAGATAGTACCATTTAACCTAGTTTCAATTGCTTGATGGCCAGAGCTTTGCTAGAGGAATATAAATTTAAATTTAAAAGAGCCAAGTGTAAATTGCTACAATTTGATGAGCTTGACCTATTTTTATGGATGTAATAGCTTGAAATATTAATTGTCCTATCCTTATACATTATGTTGGCAACCATGAAAACATTATGCATACAGACAAGAACAAGAGAACCTATGAAAGAACCAAAATTGTGATGTGATGCACTCATGTTTTGCACCATTTTCAATAAAAAATACCAAATATCTTTTTTATGTGTTGATCAACTAAATAATTTTAAAAACTAAAACAAAATTGGTTCACCGTGTCCAGTCTTCAATGCTGAATATGCTGTTGGCCAGAGGTGTTATAAATTCTACTGGTCAACTTTACAAATATATGGTATCCCATGTTTAGCAGGAACATAATAGCCAGCTATTGCTTTAGGAAGTGACATAAAAAGTGAGTAAGACTGGTTTCAAGGGAAGACAAACACATACACTTTTTTTTTTTTTTAATGAAAAATCATTGTTACTACTATTAAGTGTGCTAGCTCAACCAATTTAACATTAATAACAAGAAAGGGAAGAGGAAGTATTGTCATCAATTGTATTTGAGAAGACAAAACTACAACCTGTTGTGCCTATTTTCATGTCCCCCACGTCTCTCTCGCGTATGCAATCAGCAGAGGTGTTTATTGATCTCTCCACAGCATGCAGTCGGTCAACCATATAGGAAGGCTGGCAGCAACTTTCACTAATTATCAAAAAACACTTGGCATGTTTAGTTCAGTATTCTTGCTCTGCTGGTTGTAATTTGGTCATGTTCTGCATCTCACAAAGGTAGCTTTGTCAAGAAGTGCCAGGTAGGTACAGGAGATAGATCAAATATGCAGTGTAATACTATGTATTAACTCAGGTTCCAGCTTTCTGCTGTGCAGTTTTCCTGGTATCTAAGAAGATGAGCAGTTATTTACCTTTCAGGTGTCTGGGACAATGATGCTGAAAACTCCAAAGATGCCTGTAGAGCGGTGGGGCAAACTGTCAGGTGCCAAACTACCTTGCACAATCAGTCATCACTTTCTATCAAGCTTTTCAAGTTTCCTTTCCATATCCATGGTAGTACATTGGAATGCCTGGCCTGAGATTCTTGCTGTAATTGATTCATTTTCTACTTAAAAATATGTGCCTCTTCATATCATTATTTGAAGCTCTGGTAGCGTAGTGGTTACGAATCAGGCTGCGAACCTGAAGGTCAGCGGTTCAAAACTACCAGCTGCTCCGCGGGAGAAAGAGGAGGCTTTCTACTCCCGTAAAGATTTACAGCCTTGGAAACCCTGTACAGGGTCGCTATGGGTCGGAACTGACTCTACGGCACTTAACAACAACAATAGCTTGAAATATCAACCAAGGGGGGAGGAGTCTTCACATCAAGGATCAATCCTATTCCCTCTATATACAGGGTTGAGAGACGGGCAAATTAGACGTTGGATACCTCAAATGGGAAGAGTGGCAATAAAGTCACAAAGTGGCTTCTTTACAAGTTTTCAAGAAGGAGTTTAGTTTCCGAGTGTGCAGGGGAAGGCAGAATCCCCACTGAATAGTTTTCATCTTGTCTAGGTGGGTCTGGTAAAGGGAGATGGGGATAAGATTCTTATGATTCAATAGCGAGTAATTGTTACCATGACTAAGTGAAATTTTTACAACTGTAAAGGTAGAAGTTTTGTAACATAAAGTGGGAAGTAGTTAATCTTACAGTCTAGGAACAGAGGACTCTAGGACCATCAGGGGAGAAGAGCATGAGTGAAATGTGTGACCCTTTCCAGGGCACTGTGGGTTAATGTGCTGGACTGTAAAGCTGTTTGAACTGCAGGGTCGAAGTTCAAGCTCACCAGTCACTCGTTGGAAACCCTATACAGGGTCACTATGGGTCAGAACCAACTTGATGGCACTTAACAACAGCAACATCCGGAGAAGCAGTGACATCAGAGATGGAAGCAGAGATGATGATATGCAGAGATAGAGTAGCTGAGAATTCTAGACTCATGAAAAAAGAAATGCTGTATGTTGGTGGCCAAGAAGCAGGCTTGCAGAATGTGTCCTTAGGTTATTTAAATGATTATATATTCCTGAGTGTTTTTGCATACATCAAAAAAAAAAAAACCCCAAAAAAACCCCAAGAACAAACAAACAGCAAATAGAAGCAAATACTATTGAATGATGATGCATGGAGGGGATTTTAATCATTAAAATGAAACAAAATACGATAGGATGAGTTCTCCCATGTACACGATCACTCAATTCACAATAAAAGCTTAAAAAAGAAGAATATGGAAAGAATACAAAGATTTACTGTACTAAAACGGTTCATCAGTGTTCACTCATGGGCACAAATAATGGCTTTCTTAAGTTTCTTAGAGTAGATAAGTGAGTGAGTTTCTCCAGAGCTGTATCAGTTTGTTGAAACATTCTTTTCTTTCTTCCCTGTCTTTTAAATGAGCTTTGCTTTTTTCCTATATGATGTTTTTAATGTCTTCCCACTATTCTTCAAGTTGCTGGTCATTAGTGTCTAATGTATTAAATCTATTTTTGAGATGGTCTCTAAATTCAGGTAGGATTTCCAAGGTCATATTTTGGCTTTTGTGGACTAGTTTTTATTTTCGTCAGCTTCATTCTGAACTAGCATATGAGCAATTGATGGTCTGTTCCACAGTCTATTGTGGCCTTGTTTTGCTGATATTGAGCTTTTCTACCATCTACTTTCCTGGTATGGCTCTGTGGGTTAATGCTCTTGACTGCAAAGTCAGTTTGAACCTCAGGGTCAGTGGTTCAAGCTCACCAGCCATTCCTCAGAAACCCTATGCAGGGTCACTATGGGTCAGAACTGACTTGACAGCACCAAACAACAACAATCCCATAGATGAAGTCAATTTAATTCTTGTGTATCCTGTCTGTCAAGGTTTATGTGTATGTTGTTGTTGTTGTTGTTGTTGTTAGGCTCTGACAAGTTGACTCCCACACATAACAACCCTATATATATATATACTATAGAATGAAACACTGCCTGGTCCTGCGCCATCCTCATAAACAGTGGCTGCTGCCACTGTGCCAATTCGCCTCATTGGGGATCATCTTTTTCACTGAGTATCCACTTCATCAAACATGATGTCCTTATCTAGGAACTGGTCCCTGCTGATAATATGTGCAAGCATGAGAGACAGAGTCTCATCATGCTGGCTTCTAAAGAGCATTCTAATGGTTCTTCCATCACAGATTTGTTTGTTCTCTTGGCAGTCCATGGTACTTTTAATATTCTTCTCAAGCACCATAATGCAAGTTCTTCAATTCTTCTGTGGTCTTCCTTATTCATTGCGCTACTTTCACATACATATGAGGCAACTGCATCTTTTTCTTGAAACTGCTATCTTTGCTCTTAAACACTTTAAAGAGGTCTTGCTCGGCAGATTTGCCTATTGCAATATGTCATTTGACTGCTGCTTCCATGAATGTTGATAGTAGATTCAAGCAAAATGAAGTCTTCGACAACTTCAATCTTTTCTCCCTTCATTATTCATTGGTCTAGTGGTGAAGAGTTCAGTTTCCTTTATATTGACATGTAGCCCATACTGAAGGTTGTAGTCTTTGATCTTTATCAGTAAGTATTTTAATTTCAATAAGCTCTGGACCACAAGGTTGGTTTAAAAAGCAAGGTTGGCAGTTCAATCCCACCAGTAGCTCCTCAGAAACCCTATACAGGGTCACTATGAGTTGACTGACTCAATGGCACTTAACAACATACTTTCAAAAAGGAGTTCTGGTGTGGTGCTATAGGATAAGCACTGGACTGAAAGTTTAATTTGAACTGCAAGTTAGAGGTTCAAATCCAACAGCTGTTCCTCAGAAACCCTATACAACATTCCTCTGAATCAGAACATACTAAAAGGCACTTATGAACAACACAATGTTTTCAGCAAGCAAGGCTGTGTCAGCTGCATATCTCAGGTTGTTAACAAGTCTTCCTCCAATCCTGATGCCATGTTCTTCATATAGTCTAGTTTCTCAGATTATTTGTTCAGTATACAGATTGAATAAGCACAGTGAAAGAACACAACCCTGGTGCACACCTTTACTGATTGTCAATCATTCAGTGTCCCCTTGTTCTGTTCTAATGACTGCTCCTTGGTCTATGCATAGGTTCCTCATGAGCACAATTGAGTGTTCTGGAATACCCATTCTTAGCAATGCTATTCATAGTTCGTCAAGATCCACACAGTCGAAACCCTTGCATGGTCAATAAAGCACATCTTTCTGATATTCTCTGCTCTTAGATGAGATCCATCGGATATCATGAATGATATTTCTTATTCCAAGTCCTCATCTGAATCTGGCTTGAATCTCTGGTAGTTACCTGTCAATGTATTGTTGAAGCTGTTTTTAAAATATCCTTAACAGAGTTTTTTTTTTTTTCCTTGTGTATGACTTTAATGGTATTGTCTGATGATTTCCATGTTCTGTTTGGTCACCTCTCTTTGGCATGGGCAAAAATATGTATCTCTTCCAGTGAGTTGGCCAGGTAGCTGTCTTCCAAATTTCTTGGCATACATGAGTGAGTGCTTCCAGTGCTACATCATTTTGTTGAAATATTTCAGTTTATATTCCATCAATGCCCAGAGCCTTGCCCTTTCCCAATTCTTTCAGTTCAGTTTGGACTTTTCATTGACTCTTTCTAGGTTTTCTGTATCATTCAGTATTTTGCCCATTGTTAATAAATGGCATTGAGTTGTTTCCAACTCATAGCAACCTTGTATAGGGTTTCTGAGGAGCGATTGGTGAGTTTAAACTGTCAACATTGTGGTTCATAGTGACCCAAATCCAGTATTTATCATACTCCACCACACCAAGACTCCATTTTGCTGATAGAGTCCTTCAGTATTGCAAGTTGAAGCTTGAAATTTTTCTACAGTTCTTTTAGCTTGAGAAATGCTGAGTACATTTCATTATAATACTTGACTTGTCTTTTCAAGCTGCCTTTGAAATTTTCTGTTCAGCTCTTTTTTTGTAAGTTTTACAGAAGAATAAGTTTCAGAGACTCTTCTGACATCCATGTTGGTCTTTTCTTTCTTTCTTATGTTCTTAATGACTTTTTTCTTTCTTTCTGTATAATATTCTTCATGTCATCCCACAACTCTTCTCATCTTCAAGCTTCAGTGTCTATCAAATTTGCCCTTCAGATTGTCTCTAAATTTAGATGAAATATATTCAGGATCATATTTTGGCTCCTGAGTACTTGTTTTCACTTTCTTCAGATTCAGTCTGACATTCCACAGTCTTCCTTTGGCCTTGTTTTGGCTGATGAGATGGAGCTTTTCCACCATCTCTTTTCACATTTATAGTCAATTTGATTTCTGTGTATTCTATGTCGTGAGGCCCAGATGTATAGTCATATTTTTGTTGTTTAAAAAAGGTATTTGCAATGAATAAGTCATTAGTCTTGCAAAATTCTATCATGTAATCTCCAGCATTGTTTCTATTACCAATGTCATATTTTCCAACTACTCATCCTTCCTGTTTGTTTCCAACCTTTATATTCTAATCACCAGTGATCATCAATACAGCTTGGTTCTTTATTTGATCAATTTTAGACTGAAGAAGTTGGTAGAATTCTTCAATTTCATCATCACTGACTTTAGTAGTTGCTGTGTAAATTTTACTAATAGTGTTATATTAGCTGATCATAGAGAGGATTATACTTCAAGACAGATCTTGAACTGTTCTTTGTGATGATGAATATGACACCAAGCCTCTTCAATTTGTCAATCCTGACATAGTAAACCATGTGATTGTCAGATTCAAAATGGCAAATACCCATCCATATCAGCTCTTGAATGCCTAGGATATCAATCTTTACATTTCATTTTTGACAACTTCCAATTTTCCTAGATTTATATTTCGTACATGCCATGTTTCAATTATTAATGGATATTTGCAGCTATTGTTCTTCATTTTGAGTTGTGCCCCATTAGCCAATGAAGGTCCTGAAAGCTTTACTGTATTTACATCATCATGGCCAACTGCACATTGAGGAGGCAGCTTTTCCTAGTTGTGTTTTGAGGGCCTTTCCACTCAAGGAGCTCTTCTGGCACTATTCATGAAGATTCAGTATTTATTTTCTGGTGCTGACAGGATTCCATTGCTATTCCTAAGGTTTCCAGTGGCTAAAAATTCAAAAGTTGTCTATTTCTCCTTCTTCTTAGTCTGTCTTAGTCCGGATCTCAGCTAAAACCTGTCCACCCTGGTGACTATGCTGGTATTTAAAATACTGGTGACATAGCTTCCATCATCACAGCATCACCCACGTCACTACAGTACAACAAACTAGCACATGATTATTAATGGATGTTTGCAGCTGTTTCTCCTCATTTTGAGTTGTATCCCCTCAACAAATGAAGGTCTCAGAAACTCATCACTTGTCATATTTTTAGTGCCTTTCAGTCTGAGGAGTCATCTTTCAGCACTATGTCTGACAGTGTTGTGCTGCTATTCATAATGTTTTCAGTGGCTAAACATTCACACATAATCTGTCTCCCCTTATTAATTTGGATGCTCCCCTGAAACCAGTTCACTATGAGAGACCCTGATAGCATTTAATATACTAATATCATGCCTTCCAGCATCACAGTAACACATAAGCCCCCACAGTATAGTAAACTGACAGACAAGTGGTCCTAGTGAATACTTAGGTTGCCATATAGAAAGAGAGGGTAGAATGCATCAAACTCTGGCTTTAAGAATGTGAGTCCTGGCTGTTGCTGGTGATCCTGAGGGTGTGAGGCAGCGTGGTGTTTCAAGTGCTACATTAAAGAAGTTTAAAGCTGAGGCTGTCTGCTGTTGCTAGAATAATGCTGGCAGGGTATAGAAAGCACAAAGGAAGTCCTTTCCCTCTTTATATACTTTGCAATATCCTAATAAAACCTAATAAATAATAATTAAAAACTTAGTAGGAAGCTGGCAGGCAAGAGGATATGGGAATTGTATTTTAAATAAAACCAGGCCGGTTAGAAAGCAGAGTATAAAAGGAAGTGCAGGGAGCAAAGAGACGACAGGTAAATCGCTAAGATTTTTTTCCCAGCAGCCTCAATCTAGATGTCTATTAAATATAGTAAAACCCGTGAGAGCTGTATCTCAATGGGACGTCCCTGTTTTTCTGGGTTTCACAAATTCTCTACCTTTAACAGGATGCAGTCTTAACCATTTTTTTATCACTCTCTATTAATGCAATGCATCTGAGTTTTCCTACTCTGACATATTTCTACCTTACCCATGTTCTGGCTTTCACAATTTTACTATATTTGTATGTCATTTTGTTCATTGTTTTCTACCCCCAGTCATAAGGAGTTCTGGTCAAATAGTGGGCTCTGAGTTGGGCTGCTGACTGCAAGGTCTGCAATTAGAATCTACCAGTAGCTCTGTGGGAGAAAGAGTAAGCGTTCTGTTCTCGTAAAGATTTACAGCCTCAGAAACCTTACATAGGGTTGTTATAAGTGGGAACTGACTTCAGGGCACATAGCCACCACCACCCCAAAAAATGCTTTTTTTCAGGTTGGCAAATGGCACTGCTATCCATCCACTTAATGAGACCAAAATATGGATACCATTCTTGAAAATTGTTATTTATCACCTTCCAAATTTAATTCACCAAAGAATGCTTTTAGTCCCTCCTCTAGAATAGACCTTGAATCTAGTTACTTTCGCCATTTCTTTAGCTACAACCTGAGCCCCAGAATCCATCATTTCTTACATAGAATTGTTTATATTTTCTAATTGATTTCCCATGTCTCCCTGTCCATTCAGTATCCTACTGCCTCCCTGCTCATCCAGTGTGCTTCAGCTACATAGACTTTCAGCCTGTCCTGTAACAGATCAAGCTCATTTTCCCTTTAAGACCATCCTTCTACCTTGAAAACATTAGGCCCTCTCCATTTAGGCCATGACTTAAATGCCATCTCCTAAGAAAGATGGCATTTGTGCTAACATATTCTTATCCTCATTCCACTCAATCCACTTCTACTTTCTATTCTATTCATTTTTAGTTTTTTTTTTAAATAACATTTAACTACCCATATAATATCTTTTCCTTTAGAATAGCAGTACTGTAAGAACTTGGAGTAGGCCAACAAGATATATTTTACTGAGGAATACATATAAATGGAAATAAAGCCACAGGATCCTGAAGCCAAAGCATATATGTTAAAATTTCTTGTTGTTGTTAGTGCCATTGAATTGATTCTGACTCATAGAGACCCTGTAAAGAGTTCCTGAGACTTTAAATGCTTACTGAGAAAGATGATGTAGGGAGGACTTTTGACCAATTTGGAAATTATGATGAATTAAGAAAAGAGATTTTTGTTAATGAATTGTTAGTAAAAAATAAGCTGATGATTACTTTTAGTATCTTAATATGGAAAACCAGTTAGGATTAATCTGTGTCATTCACAAATTTTAGATTTTATTTTTCATATGCATTCAAGTATCCAAGGCACACAGATGATTTCGTTTCAGATCTTGGGGAAGTATTTTGAAGGTTAACTAAACCACTTGAGTGTTAAATGTAGAAACTAGTTTCAATGTTGGAAAACAAATGTGGATCCAGTAAGGAAGACGAGCTAATAGAAAGCTACAAAAATGGTACAGGGATGGAACAAGGTAGTATTCTCAGAAGGTCAAAATGATCACACATCCAGTTTCGTCAGAGGCCTTTTTAAATCCAGTGCTTTTCTAATGGATTTGAGACTCAGGGAAATGCAGTAGTAGGGATAGTGGAATGGTATGAGGTGATGCAGTGTAAGATTGTGAAAATGATTCTGACATGGTATGAGGAGAGAAAAAGGAATTTGCCAGTAAATCTGTTTCAGAAGCTAACCATCAAGCAGGTAACAGAACCATTAGGAATCTAGGACTCTGAGGGCCAAAGAAAACAGAGAAAGTTTGTATATCTAAGAAGCATCGCAAGTAGGGATTAAATGCCCTTTCTTTCCATAGGATGCATCCAAATGGTTTAAATTTTAAAATAAATAATTTCAAGGAGGTATAATTTTTTTTTCTTTCTAACTCGCCACTTGATATATCAAAGATTTGTTTAGTTCTGGATGAGAAGAAAATATACAAAATGAAGGCAAAGGTTGGAAGGAGTCCTTCAAGGTTGGAAAGAGTCTAATAGTTTTTGCTTCAGGCTTGTAAGTTTCATCTATCCTTTGGATATTTCTAAAATACTTGATTTTTACTGCTGCTGCCATCATGTGTGCAAGACTCAAGGACATTTCTTATTACCACTTATACTGTAATGCTCTGTTCCAGGTGGTTTCACTGTGATACAATGGCAACAGGGAAAATAGGGAGATTAAAGATCTCTTCCTTCTCTCCATCTCTTACTAGTCCTCCCCTTCCTTTCCCTTTCTTCCTTCCTTAAGTCCTTCCTTCCTATACATAAACAAGGAACTGCCAGAAATTCAAGCCAGATTCAGAAGAGGATGTGGAAGGAGAGATATCATTGCTGCCATCAGATGGATTTTGGATGAAAGTAGAGAATCCCAGAAAGATATTTACTTATGTTTTACTGATAGTGTAAAGGCTTTCAACTTTGTGGATCATGACAAGCTGTGGGAAACATCACAAAGAGTGGGTATTCCAGAATATTTAATAGTGCTCATGAGGAACCTGTACATAGACCAAGAGGCAGTTGATTGAACAGAACAAGGGGACCCTGAATGATTTAAAATCAGAAAAGATGTGAGTCAGGGTGTCCCAGGGTTGTATTCTTTCACCATACTTATTCAGTTTATATGCTGAGTAAATAATCTGAGAACCTGTATTATATAAAGAATAACATGACAACAAGATTAGAAACAGACTCATTAACAACCTGTGATATGCAGATGACACAACCTTGCATGCTGAAAGTGAAGAGGACTTGAAATACTTACTGATGAAGATCAAAGACAGCTTTCAGTATGGATTTCATCTCACTGTTAAAAAAAAAAAAAACGAAAAACAAAACAAAACAAAAAAACAAATCTTCCCAACTGGACCAATAAATAACATCACAATAAAAGGAAAAATTATTAAAGTTGCAAAAGACTTAATTTTGCTTGGATCTACAATCATTGTTCATAGAAGCAATCAAATGCACATTGCTTTAGGCAAATCTGCTTCACAAGGCCACTTTGAAGCATTAAAGAGTGAAGATAGCAATTTGAGGACTAAGTTGCACTTGTCACAACTGTTAAAACAAAGATATCACTTTGAGGTCTAAGGTGCGCTTGACCTAAGTCATGGTATTTTCAACTGTCTCATGTGCATGTGAAAATTGGACAGTGAATAAAACAAGAGTGTAGAAGAATTGATGCGCTTGAATTATGGTGTTAGCAAAGAATATTGACAGTACCATGGATTGCCAGAAGAACCAGCAAATCTGTTTTGGAAGAGGGACAGCCAGGGTGCTCCTTAGAAGTGAGGATGGCAAAGGTAGATATGTTGTCAGTGGGGACCAGTCCCTGGAGAAGTACATCATGCTTGGTAAAGAGGAGGGTCAGTGAAAAAGAGGAAGAGCCTTAATGTGGTAGACTTTCACAGTGGCAGAAGCAATGTACTTAAACATAAGACCAATCTTATGGATAGAGCAGGGCTGGACAGTGTTTCTTTTTATTGTGCATAGGGTCCCTATGATTTGGACCTGACTCGGCAGCATGTAATAACAGTAGCAACAACCAGTATTTAATAAATATGATTCCAGTGAATAAATGTGGAGTCAGTTCCAACTCATAGAGACCCTGTATAGGGTTTCCTAGGCTGTAAATCTTTACAGGAGCAGAAAGCTTCATCTTTAAATATGTAAATATATATGAATATGATTTCTTCATGATGGGCCAACCTGTTTAAAATAGACAAAGCACTCACAGACTTAGATTTAAAAATATGTGAATGGCTTTAAGCAACTGATTTATCTCCCTTTTAAGTTGACTGTTTACTTCACCATTTTGCCAATTAGAGACCTAATTTCACCTAATTAAATTTAAATGTTCCCTAGGAAAATTGTTTCATGTCATTTATTTATAGATTCATCAGTCCTTTAAAAGTCATACATTTTGATTTATACTTAATGAAAGTCATGTTGTTGTTAAGTGCTATCAAATCTATTTTCAGCTCTTAGCAATCCTATGTGACAGAATAGAAATGCCCCCTAGGATTTTTTGTGCTGTTCTGTTCTCTTTAAAGAAGCAGATTTACAGGCCCCTTTCCACTGAGGCCTCTGGGTGGGTTGGAACTACCAATCTTTTGTTTAGCAGCCAAGTGCTTAACTGTTACACTACTAGGACTCCTTATAAATGTAATAAAATTCTGAATATATTATACTTTATTATCACAGCTATGTGTAATCATTATAACACGAGGCTCTTCAAAAAGTTTTTGGAAAAATCTATTATATTTAATTCCATTTTCTATGAACTGTTTGAAGCTCCTTCCTTCATGGTGATGGTGATAATTTTATGCCATGGAGTCAGTTCTGACTCACAGAGACCCTGTATAGGGTTTCTGAGGCTATAAATATTTACAGGAGCAGAAAGCCTTTTCTTTCTCCCTCAGAACCACTGGTAGTTTAGAACTTCTGACCTCGAGTTAGTAGCCTGGTTCATAACTACAATGCTACCAGAGCTCCTTCCTTCATGTATCAGTAAGAATATATAAATATATAATCAACCATGCCTCCTATCTCTTTTGCAGCTATAAGTTAGTTGGGCAATTTTGAAAAAAGAGTGTCATGTTATCATCTATCATCCAAAGGAAAATATTCACTTAAATAATTCCGATCTCCATTTAGTAACAATAAACCAGATGCTATACAAGTTAAAAAACTAGTGCCTTCAAGTATTTGTGAGTGTTGAAAGTTAAGGATAAAACACTGGCTTTATGAATTCAGACTGCTAACCACAAGGTTGGCTTTTCAAATCCACCAGTTGATCCTCAGAAAGCCTATGTAGGGTTGCTATGAATTGGAGCTGACTTGGTGGCACTTAACAACAATTTATGGTGTTGAACTTGAATGGTAAATATGGCTATGAAAGTATGTTGGAATGGTGCTTTATCTAAGAACATGTGGGTGACTTTGAAAGAAACTTCTCTTGCAAATGACCTTTTCTTAATAAGTATGATATGATCTAAATTAGTCAAGTGCATCTCTAGATCTTGGTACACAGTTGAAATATATGATTGTAAGTTAAAATGTACCCAAGCCACAGTATTTTCAGTCACCTCATATGCATGTGAAAGCTGGGCATTAAATAAGGATGGTAGTGGAAGGATCTGTTTCTTATAGATTCTTCTACTATCTTCCATATTCATCGTCCATTTGAACTGTGGTGTTGGAGAAGAATACTCAAAGTACCATGGACTTTCAGAACAATGAAATCTGTCTGGTAAGAAGTGTAGCCAGAATGCACCTTAGCAGCCAGGATGACAAGACTTCATCTCTCATAATTGGCCATGTTAGCAGAAGCAACCAGTCCCTGGAGAAGGTTACTATGCTTGGTAAATTGCAGAGTCATAAAAAAAGAGGAAGACCAACAAGACAGATTGATATTGTGTCAGCAGTAGTGGACTCAAACATAAGAACATTGTGAGGCTAGCACACGACCAGTAGTGTTTTGATCTGTTGTACACAGGGTCTCTGTGAGTTGGAACCGAGGTGACAGCACCTAAGAACAACAAGAAATTGTAGTGTTAGGCGTCAAATGTTATTTTTCTGTTAATATACTTATTTATCTTGATTTTCATTTAGGCCATATACAGTTAACCTTTTTAGGTTTCATGTAGACTATTTACTTTTTCTATTCAGTATTTTCCTGATAGTTGCCAACAGTGGATTTCAAGTTAGCAGAGGAAAAAAGGTGTAAATTTGCTTGCCAATGAAATGTCTAGGGCTTTATTTTTCAATGTAAAACTGTTAATGCATCTGAAAGGGTAGAATTTTGCTAAAGAAATCACTCTTTAATCAAGAAGGTACAATAGGGCCCCTCCCTTGTAACAATAGAAAGTAAAAGTAATTATAATAAAGTAGAATAATATGAACAGCACATTTATATAGGATTTTACTCAATTTACTACATGTCAGATTAAATCATGATCAGCTTCATTTTTGAAAGAGGATAGCTAGATTAATAGAAATTGGGAAATTACTCAGGGAGGGATAGATGTAAGGGAGGCTCCTCCCACCTGACCCTTCACCCATTTTTATGTATATTCTTACTTCTTTATACTTGCCCAATCCAATACATTTATCCTTCCCACTGGAGTTACTCTGATATGCACTGTAAATTAATTTCAAATTTGAATGAGAAGTCGGATTCTGGGTCATAATACAAAATATGTGTAAGGAATTTCCTCTCGACTTGAAATTTTAAAACCAGTCACAACAGATCAAAGTCTTACTTTTTTAAAGTGAGTTGTGCTTTATTATTTCTTTTTAAATGCTCAAAATTTACATTATTAGTTATTTTGTTTTATGTCCTTAATAAAAACATTCATATCAGACCAAGGGAAATGAAGCCTATTGCTGTGAAGGCACTCTAATGAGCCATATAGAACTGAAATAACTGCATATGCATTCCACAATTGGACCATTAATTGGAAAAAGAACCAAAGTGTGAAGATAAAGTCCTGTAATATGGGACTTAACATGGTGATCTATTTTAAGACGTTACAACTTTCTATTCACTTGTGTGGAAGAAAAGATGAACATGAAACAGAATTTGTTTTTCTCTCTAACTGCTGTGATTACCTAACATTAATAAAAAGAAATCGTTTGATGAGAATTTGTCAATTTGTCAAGAATCCTTCTCCAAATCTAATACTTATGCATTTTTTGTTATTTAAGGAATATGTGTTCATCACTCTGGTAGCTCTTCTGTCAGATGCTACGTGGACTGCTTAAGATGTAACGTGTTGACTTCAGGATAAACAAGGACACTGTACTGCTGCTGTGGCCACTAGAACAAACACCACATGAGAGAGCCTGGTGGCTCCATAAATACTGGACCTCAAAGCACAAAATGGGCAGTTTGAGTCCACCAGCAGTTCTGTGGGAGACAGCTGAGGCTTTCTGCTCCTGCAAAGATTTAAAACCTTGGAAACCCTATTTAGGGTTTCTGTGAGTCAGAACTGACTCGGCAGCAATTGAACAACATGATAAGATAAGAAGCAGTGGTTGTTGTTGTTAAGTGCTGTTGGTTCAGTTCCAACTCGTAGTACCTGTATAGGGTTTCCAAGGAGCAGCTGATGAACTTGAACTGCTGACCTTGTGGTTCAAACAGACTTTGCAGTCCAGTGAATTATCCTGCAGCACCATAAGGGAGTAAAGGTGATGCAAGGGGCTCTGGTGGCACATTGGCTAAGTGTTTAACTGCTAAAAAGTTGGAGATTCAAACCTACTAGTGACTGTGGTAGAAAAGAACTGACAAGCTGCTTCTGTAAAGATTATAACCCAGAACACTCTATGGAGAAGGTCTACTCTTTCGTGTGAATTGAAATTGCCTCAGTGGCTCAAAACAACAATAATGGTGGTACAACAGATATGTAGAACAATTCGGTAATTTGTATCATGATTATTTTTTTTTAAAGATAGCATATTTTGATTTAGTAAGCTTGTCTTCTAAAATTTACCTTAATGAAATAATTATGGATATTTAATAGCAAACATAAAACAAAATAGAAACAACCCATATTTAAAACCATATAATTGTAGCTACAATGCATATGTGCTGCCATACTCATGTGTACACTTATGCACCTGTGTACATACACAGACACCTAAACCCATGCCAGAGCACATATCTCTCTGTAGCATTGAATCTGAGGCTTTCAAAGTCATAGTGTCCATGTATGGATTGGCCCGGCCACTGTTCTTTGTGTAAGTTCCCATAACACAGGAGGCAAGAAAGACCCTTGTGACTACGCTGTTAAGTGTGATTTAATCTGCCACGATCGAGTCTACACTATCTGAGCAAGTTTTTTTTTCATATCGAGATTCAGTCCATTATCAAAGATTCGATATACTATTTATTTAAAGGCATTTATTTTGTTTAACTTTCTTTCAGAAACTCCATGAGGAGTTTTCTGTCTGCAATTATTGTAAGACTTACTTTCTTGTATCAGTTAAGAAAAAAAAACACTGTTATGTCTGTCTAGAGGAGTAAGATAGCTCCACAGGATAAGCACTTGATTGTGAATGACAAGATCATCAGTTTGAATCCACCAGCTGCTGTGTGGCAGAAATATAAGGGAGAAAGATTAATAAACATCAGAAACCCTATGCTAGGTCACTGAGTCTGAACCAACTCAATGGCACTTAACAACAACAGTGTCTGTCTAATAGTTGCTTGTTCATTCTCCCTCTCCCTGCCCTTCCTTTATTCTTCCTTCCTTCTTTTCTTCTTCCTACCCCCCTTCTTATTTCCAACCTGGCAATCTGCTTCCTTAAAGACTACAGCCAAGAAAACCTGTGAGGTAATTATACTATGTTTCAGGAGGTTGGTATGAGTCAGAATCAACTCGATAGCACCCAACACCATCACCAGCAAATGTATTATATAAGAATTATAACAGTTGATGTTGGTCAGAGATAAACAGATATCTTTACTTGCCTTCAGTGATGGTTGGTATGCCTTGTGGGAGATAAATTTTGGAATTAAATAATTTTATGTTTCCAGAAATTTTATGAAATGACTTTGTCAAACCTAAATGCTTGACAGAGTACTTTAACAGAAGACAGGTAACTTGATTCACTATATTAAAAACATATTGTTGTTGTTAAGTGTTGTCAAGTTGGTTTCACTCATAGCGACACAAAACACTACCTGGTCTTGTCCTGCACCATCCTCACAATTGTATGCTTGAGTCCATTGTTCCTACCACTGTGCCAATCCATCTTATTGGGGGTCTTCCTCTTTTTCATTGACCTTCCACTTTACCAAGAATGATGTCCTTTTCCAGGGACTGGTCCTTCCTGATAATGTGTCTGAAGCATGAGAGACAAAATCTTACCATTCTTGCTTCTAAGGAACATTGTGGCTGTACTTCTTCTAACACAGATCTGTTATTCTTCTGGAAGTCCATGGTAATTGTAGTATGCTCCAACATCATAACTCAAATGCATCAATTCTTCTATGGTCTTCCTTGTTCATTGTTCAACTTTTACATGCATATGAGACTAGTGAAAATACTAGAGCTTGGGTCAGAAGTTGATTACCAGGCTTTTCTTCCATTGACCAAGCAGTCACAAGGGGACAGATTTCTTCACTGGAGACCAGGGAAATCTGGCAAGAGGTTAGCAAGGAAGTTTCATTCAAGAACACTATGTTGTTCCCCTCTACCTCTAGTATAGGAGCAACACAACAATCTCCATGGCACTATTTGGGAAGATTTGAACTGCCAGCCTTTTGGTTAGAGCTGCATAACTTTTATTAGCACTACCCAGAGATGGCATAGGAGATCACATTTTAAAAATCATTGCCATGGAATCAAGTCTGATTCATAGTGACCCTGTCAAGAGAGTAGAACGCCCTCATTGGGTTCCCAAGGCTGTGAACCTTTTACAGAAACAGGCTGCCACAAAAGTCTCTGGCAGAGCAACTAGTGGGTTTGAACCACTAACTTTTCTGTTTGTATCCAAGTGCTTTAACCACTTAGCCACCAGGATTCCTTGACATAGAACAATGATAATCATTTACATTTAAAAATATAATTTCCTATTTGACCTGTTGTTGTTGTTGTTAAGTGCCATTGAGTCAATTCTGACCCATAGCGATCCTATATAGGGTTTCCAAGGAGCAGCGTGTGAGCTTGAACCACTGAACTTGCAGTTCAAATGACTTTGCAGTTTGACGCATTAGCCCACAGCACCACACCAGGAGTCCTATTTGACCTACTGAACCTTTATTCCTTCTTGTCCACCTAGGTATCCATAAGTTCAAAAGAAGATTTCATACTGAAAATCTGAAGGAAGGATTTGATACCTATACTTTGTCTTTCTAAGGTAGGCTATTGTTTGATAAATTGCAAATTTTTTATTATTTTGTTTGTTGTTGTTAAGTGCCATCAAGTTGATTCTGACTTATAGTGACTCTGTGCAGTTTCAAGGAGCAGCTGGTGGGTTTGAACTGCCAGCCTTGCAGTTCAAACTCACTTTGCGGTCCACTGCTTATCCTACAGCACAGCACCATACATAAGCATACAAAAAATCTTGCTTGGCAGGTTAGATAACAGAGTTTTACATAAGGGAAATCCAGATAGGAAAAGGGGAAGGGGAACATACTCCTCTTTTTTAGTCTTGAGGTGTTAAGGGAAGGAGAAAAATAAAAGAGACAAAGGTGTGTGTGAATGCAACAGATACAGGGGTCTCAGTTTCAATTTTTCAGATTTAACCTGAGGAAGGAGTGTGTCAGATAAACAATGGTATTAGAAAATGCAGAGAGAGATCTCCTTATTCCTGTTTGCAACTCTGGGAGGAAGCTATCTATTTTACCTTGCAAACAACCAAGACAACTTGGGACAGTTCCACATCGCTGTAAATATGCCTTGACAGAAAGCTTTGGTATAGCTGTGTGACTCTTCAACAATGTCCACAAGATGGATTATTTGGGTCAGAAAGTAGTAATAGGTTCAAAGTCAGACCTTTGAAGTATCTCAAGTACCTGCGGGAGATCAGATATGACCAGGACCCTGAGCAGGGATATGTTCTAATCAAAGAGGATGGACCAAGCATTCACAGGGGACAGATTTCTTCACTGGATACCAGGGAAATCTGGCAAGAGGATAGCAAGGAAGTTTCATTCAAGAACCCTATGCTGTTCCCTTCTGCCTCTAGTATAGGAGCAACACAATTATCTCCATCTTACAGAGAGAAGCAGCCAGAGGGAAGTTATCTGCAAAATTAAACATTTTTATCTAAGAGATTGAACATATCCTGAAGGACTCTTTTTTGTGGGGGAATCAGATAATGTTTTAGATTAAATTTAGCATTTATTTGCACAAGGAAGAGAGATCACAGTAGGAAGAATGAATTACAGGCAAAATAATAAACTTTATATTTCGGTTCTTTTGATTAACTGTATATATAAAAATTTAGTACCTGCTCTTTAGATGTAATTATTGACATAGCCTCAGATTTTATTTTGTTTTATTCCAGTTATAGTCACAGATTTTGTTCTGCAGAATTTTTACTTTCTCTGTTTAAATTAAATTCGGAATGATTTTTTCCTTACCCTTCCTTCCAACGCATATCCTCCTTCCAAGAATTTTTATTACTGGTTTATGGAAAACCAGGTTTTCAAGACTAAAAAGCTTGACTTGATGAAGTTCCTTTCCTTTAAAAGACCACCTGTGGCAAACTGTGATTCTGTTCTGATTCTTAGTGAGCCCATGAGACAAAAAAGAAGTGTCCACAGGGTTTTCTTAGCTGTAATCTCTATGGAAGCATATTGCCAGATCTTTCTCCTGCTGAGCTTCTAGATGGGTTCAAACTGCCAGCATTTTGGTTAGCAGTTAAGCTAGAGTTGAACAGTTATGCTACAGGGCTCCTTTGTTGTCAACCTTTTATGGTTCTATTTTGTGTAACTGGTAAAGTATGGGTGTAGGTGTTCACACCTATCTCCCTGTTTTGCTTTTAGTTTTAAATTTTCTTCATTAAAACAAGTGGTAAGAAATATTACTTCCTAATCCTTTCTGAAGTTGTAAAGATTTTCCTGGGCTTAAAATTAGTTTGTATCAGTATCAAGAGCACAAGAAATATTTGTCATAAACAAACTGCCTCTGGATTGTGATTCTACTTATTTTTGTGTCTATCTTGATGAGTCTCTGTTCTTTTGTCTCTCTTCATCATATTTCATTTTGTTCTGAGATATGCATATGCTTCATGGAATCTATAAACCCACTGAAGTTGAATGCAATGTGTTATATATATACAAATCTATGATTCTGGTGAGGATCTGTTTTTTTTTTTTTTTAGCTTCATCAAAATTTCAGCCAGGAATAAGGTTAAATAAATTATTTTAAAATCTTTATTCCATCTTTACATGTCAGGCTTATTTTTTGGTCTCATCAACTTCTTTTTGTCTATTCTCTTTGTGCCTGTTTTTCTCTTCCAAATATGGGTACAACATGCATCATTATGAACATGGAACACTTTGCTTCCTGACTATAGCATAAAGAAGAATGATCAATTTTACGTTTTCTCTATCTGAAAAATAGGTTATGTTGTATTATGTTCCTAGGTTTATTCTTTTGCTGTAGGTTACTAGCTATTTTTAAATAAATAAATGAAAAATCGATCCAAAGTCAACAAAATCAACAATAAAAAATGCCCTCCTGACTCCTTTTGAGTTTGAAAAGAAATGAAACAGGAACACTTAATACTTTCAGGAGCTCCGATAGTGTAGTAGTTACAAGTCGAGCTGCTAACCTTAAGGTCAGCAGTTTGGAGTTGCCAGCCATTCCACAAAAGAAAGATGAGGCTTTCTGCTCCCATAAAGACTTACAGGAAAATCTATGCAGGGTCAAGATGAGTTGGAACCGACTCCACGACAAACCACTACCACCATTAACACTTTAAGAATATTAGTTTCAAATGAAAACAGTTTTTCTTATTATAATATAGTAAATTATGCTTTGAAATATTTACATCATACATAAAGCAGGATCTATGTAACTCCTGGTGTGATGCTATAAGAACAGCACTGGTTTACCAGCCACAAGGTCTGCAGTTCAAACCCACTAGTTGCTCCTTGGAAACCCTACACAGGACTGCTATGAGTCGGAACTGACTCGATGGCACTTAAAAACAACAACCCAGTACTAATTGTAATTAATTTTTTTAAAACATCTTCTATATTAATATACTATTTAACACAAGTGAGGACATAATATAATTTATATTTTGTAATCTGTTTTGTTTTTATTCTTGCTAAATAACATTTTGTATTGATATCTCCATGTAGGAGAAGACCTAAACCATCATTTTCAGTGGTTATGTAGCTTTTAATTTATATTTATTTAGCACAGTTCATTTTACCCATATTCTTTTGATATAGACTCTGTCCTCTGTATCCTTGTATTCTACGTGAATGGATAACTAACTGCAGATTGAAAATATTAAAAAAGCACAAATAGGAATTGTTACCTGTTTTTGCCCTGCCCACCATGTAAATCAACTGCCTAGGGATATTAGTCTCGCTCATATGATCCAAGTGTAAATAGACAAAGGTTTACAAAACAGATTAAATGCTTTAGAGAAAGGAAGATCGCTTAAGGGAAATAAGACCCAATATATCCAGATTACACTCCCAGCTAAGGTTAGTCATGGTATAAGTAGATATGTGTTATCTTTCAGTAATCCAGAACTTGATTGGAACTTAATCCAACAGCATTTTAGGAGGTTGTGGAACAATATACACTTGTCTGTGGATATTCATCAGCTGCATGCTCAAATTTATGATATAAGTAATTCTCAAAGTGAGCACTGAGTGGCTACTAATTTGCTACCCCTGCTAGAGAGTAAGATCCCCTAAGAACTCGATTGAACCTCAGCATAGTGATCCTACTTGGTCACCTTAGAGCAGGTGGTGGGCTGGCAACGTCTTGCGTATGGGGTCCCCAGCCGATCTCCTCCCTCCCTGCCTTCCTCGGATGGCGGCTGTTTATGCTGGATGTGTGGCCAGAGACGGGTAAGGATCACGTGGAACCTCGGCAACTTAAGACAGAGCCATTGCCATGCTGCAATGAGTTTCAATGACTGGTAAGACTGAGGAATTCGCACTGACCGCCTAAGACAGGCAGCATCCCTTAAACAAATAATAAATAAGGAGGAATCTGATGCAGACCGTGCAGACCCGGTCAGGAGGTCAAGCCCCTGTGGGCCCAAGCGTTGTTGACCGTCCAAACCATAGGGTCTGAGGATCAGACTTTAGCCACCTAGTAGACATAGCAAACTGTCCCTCATCTGATTATTCAGTAATGCTTGTTAGTAATCTCATACATGAGCCCTGGATATCCACAGACAAATGTAAAAACCTTCCCTAAAACCCGAGAATGTAAATTCCAAAAAGGCAAGCCCCGCCCCCATCAAAAAAAAAAAAAAGCTAAAGAGGATAGAGAGAAACACTGTAAACTGATGATATATGGAGGGGATAATAATCAATGTAATGAAACAAGCTATATGAATGGTTGAATGTGAAGCTGATGATGTGCCCTGTAAACTTTCACTCAATCCAAAATAAAAACATTTAATTAAAAAAATAAATAAATAAAAATAAAATATTAAAAAATAAAATAATATGAAAACCAGTTAGGAGGTCAATGTAATTGCTCAAAGGCTAATAAGGAGTTCAAAGTTCTTTTTATATAGCTTTGCCATTGTATTAGGAATTATAGTTAATCTAAACCAAAGCAAACAAAAAACTCCACTCCTGTCAAGTTAATTCCAACTCACAGAAACCCCTGTATTTTTCAAGTTCGTAAATCTATATGGGAGCAGAAACCTTCATCTTTCCTCTGCAGAGCAGCTGGTGGGTTTGAACTACTGACCTGTGATTAGCAGTCCCATGCTTATCCTATAGCATCAAAGGACTTATAAGAAATTTAGAGGTTATTTAAAATATAACAGGATATATGCAAACACTACAACACTGGTGAAAAACAAGGCTCCAGGAATTAACACACTGCGAATTGAAATGTTTCGAGAAACTGATGCAATCTTTTCTCTATTCATCATGATGTTATTTATTGAAATATGGTGATGAATAATATTGAAGTACATAAAGTACCATGTACTGCCAGAAGCACAAACAAGTCTTTCTTGGAAGAAGTACAGCCAGGACGTTCCTTAGAAGCAAGAATGGCAAGATTGTATGGAGCAGAATTTGGACGTGTTGTCAGGAGAACCAGTCACTGGAGACAGCATCATGCAGCTAAAAGTGGATGGTCTGCGAAAAGCGCAAGACCTCCAATGAGATGGACTGATGCAGTGACACCAACCATGGTCTTAAGCATAATAACCATTGTGAGGATGGAGCAGGACCAGACAATGTTTCGTTCTGTTGTATGTAGGGTCACTATGAATCAAAACCAACTGGACAGCACCTAACAACATTGCCATTTTATATAAGGGATTTTGGTATTTATGGGGTGTGGGGGTTCCTGAAACCAATCCCCAGTGGGTAATGTGACTTGTTTTCTTTTTTAGTTGTTTACTATAGTAAATAATGTATTTATGGCCATGTATTTGTAATTTGTAATTTTTAAAAATTTATTAAGACATATTTCTAACATAAAAAGGAAAATGTAATATGCACAGACATATACTAATGTTCAAGAGATAGGAATTAGGTTCTGGTATCTTTATATAGTTTTCTAAATGACTACTGCAGATAAATTCTTAGAGACTGAATTTAAAGTTCAAAAGTACAGAGTAATCATGCTTTTAAAATACATTTTATTTATTAATTTTATTTGCTTAAAAAAGAATTTATTCAGTACCTGCTAAGTGCTATGAACAGTGCCTAGGTTCCTGGTACAAAGTGATAAAAAACACAGTTTATCTTTTCAAGGAGCCTATAGACTTGCATAAGATAATGTTGCTTTTGTTAAATGCCATTGAGTTGGTTTCAACTCACAGTGACCCTGTAATTTCCGAGGGGTGGCTGTTGAGCTTGAACTGCCTACTTTGTGGTTCAAACTGGTTTTGCAGTCCAGTGCATTAAACCACAGTGCCACACACACAAAAAAATGATTCAATAGAAATAAGAATAGGACGAAACAGAGCATTGAGAAATTGTACCTCACTTTTACCTGAGTAGTTGACTCTCATCTACTAACCAAAAGTTGATGGTTTGAATCCACTCATAGGAAACTTGGATGAGATGCCTGGTGATCTGTTTCCAAAACAAATAAGCCTCTGAAAACCTATAGAATACAAGTTCTTCATGCACAAGGGTTGCCATGAGCCAGAAATGAGTCAGCAGCAACAGACTTAGATCAGCTTGGCTGGCCATGATAAGTCTGGCAGAAGAAGTGATTAGATTTGTGTTGTTAGGTGTTTCATAGCACCACTGTGTTGTTAGGTGACTCATAGTCCCATCCTCACAATTATTGTTATGTTTGAGCTACTGCCTCTTTCAATCCACCTCATTGGGAGGCTTCCTCTTTTTTGCTGACCCTCTACTTTGCCAAGCTTTCTGTCCTTCAGGGACTGGTCCCTCCTGATAATATGTCTGAATTATGAGAGATGAATTCTGGCCATCCTAGTTTCTAAGGGGCATTCTGGTTGTATTTCTTCCAACATAGATTTGTTTGTTCTTCTGGCAGTCCCTGGTACTTTTAATATTCTTTTCCAACACCATACCTCAAATGCATCAATTCTTCTATGGTCTTCATTATTCAATGTTCGGCTTTCACATGCATATGTTGTTATATGATATATTGAAAATACCATAGCTTGGGTCAGGTGCACTTAGTCTTCATACTGGTATCTTTGCTCTTGAACAATTTAGAGAGGTCTTGTGCAGCAGATTTGCCTAATGCACTATGTGGTTGGTTTCCTGACTGCTGTTTTCATGAGAGTTGATCGTGAATAGATTATTAACTGTGTAAGTCATGAAGATGAACATGGACGACTTTTCAAGCTGAGGTCAGAATTTTCAAAGGTCTGGAATGAAATGTTGACTCACACTGGGACATTTCTCCTAGCCCAGTATGTCTGGACCATAGAGTTCTATGTGAGGACGGAGAAAACAGTGAGGAAGGCACAAAGAAGGCCAAATTTAAAAGCTAAAAGACTGAAGTAAAATAGTAATTAATGCTACTGGCAGCAAAAATTGAAATGAAGTAAAAAACAACAACAGTATAGCAGTTGATGTACTTGAAGGCAGAAAAGGAGAAATTATAGTGTGAGAGACTCAGGATGTTAGAAAATTGTTATTTGATGAATTTTAGTACATTTACTGCTCTATTGATATACCATTACTTCTTAAAATTTTTAATTTCTTTTTGAGGATCAAAGTAATAAATATTTATTACATGGACTCATATTTAAGATGAGAATAATGGAAATGTGGCTTACAAAGAAAAGCCATACTCTTCCCTTTTGTGTTTCACCCTTTTGGGTTGTGTGTATTAAGATGTAATGGGAATGCAGCGGTTTTTTAGGATAAACACCGATCTGCAAACCACAAAAGTCAGTGGTTCGAGTTCATGGGAGAAAGATGAGGCTCTCTGCTCTTGGAAAGATTTACAGCCTCAGAAACCCATAATCAACTTAATGCCACTTAACAAGAACAATAAAGATGTAATATCAAGGACTATGCAACTTTTCCATTAAACATTCTGTGTTTTCATACTTACTGTGCAGAGGCTATAGTATGGTGATGTAAAGACTGGAACTAGTGAACTTACTAAATCACTTCTCATTCAAAATTGGGCATCAATTTAAAAAAATTGGCATGCAATGGCAAGTTATTCATATTATAGGCATTCTGTTCTCAATGAAGGAATCATATCTTCAGGGGCAAGGTCTGAATCAAATTTATTGTATTTCAGGTTAATGTTATTAACTATCAAGGAACAGAGTGAAAATTGAGGATGTGTACCAAATAATCTTCACTGATGGTAGATTCATGTTCTCTTCATTTGAACTTTGATTGCCTAGGAGTTATGGGCTGAGTGTACTGAAACCACATGCAATGCCCTGGACATTCTGAGCCTTACCATTTGCTTGAAGTCTAATGACTGATATTACTTTGGACTTACAGCAACAATGTTGGCTCGTATGGAAAATAAAAACAGTTTCCTGCCTCTGTGGTAGTAGTTGTTGTTGTTGTTGTTAGGTGCCATCAAGTCAGTACCAACTCATAGCAACCCTATGCACACAGCAAAATGAAACACTGCCCTATCCTGGGCCAACCTTACTACTGTTGCCACGCTGGAGTCCATCAATGCTGCCACTTGGCCAATCCATCTCGTTGGGGATCTTACTCTTTTTCTCTGACCCTCCACCTTACCAAACATGATATCCTTCTCCAGTGAATGGTCCCTCCTGACAATATGTCTGAAGTATGAGAGGCGAAGTTTGGCCATCTAGGCCCCCAAGGAGAACTCTGGCTGCACTTCTTCCAAAAGGGATCTATTGGTTCTTTTGGCAGCCCATGGCAATTTCAATATTCTCCTCCAACGCCATAACTCAAAAGCATCAATTCTTTTATGTTCTTCCTTACTCACTGTCCAGC
The DNA here is from genome assembly GCF_000296735.1 of Chrysochloris asiatica. Classification (NCBI taxonomy): domain Eukaryota; kingdom Metazoa; phylum Chordata; class Mammalia; order Afrosoricida; family Chrysochloridae; genus Chrysochloris; species Chrysochloris asiatica. The sequence continues at coordinate 63,650,182 of NW_006408519.1, forward strand.
TTTTGCATGCATATGATGTTATTGAAAATACCATGGCTTGGATCAGGCACACCTTAGTCCTCAAGCTGACATCTTTGATCTTCAACACTTTAAAAAGGTCTTGTGCAGCAGATTTGTGGTAGTAAGTGGTCTTAAATAAATCTTGTTCAAGAAACTTTTCCCTATAGAATCATTCCCACTATTCTTGACCTTGTACAGAACTCACTCTCTGCTACAAAAATGATCACTACCAGATAGCAAAAGAAAATGACATAATTATTGCACATGACTGCTATATCTGAATAAAGAAAATTAAAGAAAAGGCTTAAAAACAAGAGCTCTCTAGCCTTTATATATGGTATTATAGTTTCCTCTATTACATGCTTGAGACTAACTTTTATGGGATTATTTTTGGCAGTAAGAATTTATATTACTCAGCCTGTTGGCTTCCTAATTTCTCATTAAACTTCCTAACACACTAAGTAGTTTACTATCATTATTGTAGGATTTAAACTTTTGATATTTAGAATTCTAAGGGGGTGTTTCCGTTGTGCCAATTTACCCTGAAAGTAATTTGTTGCTGTGTGTTTTTGAGTCATTTCCAACTCAAATATATAAGGAAAACTACCCTAATATTTAGGAGCTCTGGTAGCATAGTGGTTACAAATTGGGCTGCAAACCGCAAAGTCAGCAGTTCGAAACTACCAGCTGTTTCGTCAGAGAAAGAAAAGGCTTTCTGCTCACGTAAAGATTTACAGCCTTGGAAACCCTGTATGGGGTCACTATGAGTAGGAACTGACTCCACGGCACACAGCAACAACAACCCTAATATTAAAATTTGAGGAGCTTCTCTGTTCACATATGAAATATTTAAATGAACACAAAGCTTTACTCCATATTTTAAAAGTTATTCATTTATTTTGATGTTTCTATAATACCAGTGACATTATAGAGAATATGGAGAATTTGAAGGAAAATTTGAAATTAAGGAAAATTTTGATTTGTTAATAACTTAGATAAAACTAAGCAAATCATGAGCTTATTAAAAATGATAGAATCAGAGCATAAGTTACTAAGTCGATCATTGTAAGCATCTGGGAGCACTGATAGAACATTGTTAAGATTTTATTTTAATAGCTAAGGTTGATTTCACGCTTTATGAAGAATACATATATTCAGAGTTGAAATTTGTGAGTCCTTTCAAGATCTTTGAAAAAAACATTGATTAGAAAATATTTATTGAATGCCTGCCATATAAATAAAATTTACTCTTTCATTTCAGAAATATTTATTCAGCACTTATTTTGGAAACCACTCTAAATTTTACAGAAGCTGAAATTATAAATCCCCAAACTTTGAATTTTATAAGAAAAAATGTCTGATCCTGGTAAACTGGAAGGGGTAATTCAATACCCCAGTGCTTATCCTACAGTGTCCCCCCTTAGGGATGTAGATAATTATTAGGGTTCTGACCTCTTCCTGGATTGGCCCTTTAATCATTTATAATGCCTTTCATTATCTCTAGTGCTGGTTTTTGCTTTGAAGTCTATTTTATCTGGAATTAATAGTGTCACTCCTACCCTTACTTGAGTCTGATATTTTTTGTATCCTTTGATATTTACTTTTATCTTTGTGTCTAAAGCGAGTCTCTTATAGATAGCATATTGATGGGTCATGTTTTCTTACCATTGGCCACTCTTTCTCTTGACTGATGCATATAATCTACTTACATTCTGTGTAATTAATGAATGTACTCAATATTTTGCCCATAAAATCCTTTAGTATTGAAATTCAAGGTTTGTATTTATTCTTCAGTTGTTTTTGCTTGAGAAATACTGAGTATGTTCTTTCCTGTTCGTTTTCGGACTCCAGGTCTTTGCAGATTTCATTATGGAAGGAATATAGTCACTATACCAAAAAAGAATTGGTTGATGTTCAATCATTTTAAGAGGTAGCATATGATCCATAATTGATTTTATTAAAGGAAGAAGTCCAAGTTGCACTGAATGCACTGACAAAAACAACAAAGCTCCAGGAACTGAAGGTATACAAATTGAAATGTTTCAACAAACTGATGGAGCACTAGAGGCACTCAGTCATCTATGACAAGAAATTTGAAAGACAGCTACATGTCCAGTCGATTGGAAGAGATCCATATTTGTGTCCATTCCAGATGACCTAATGGAATGCAGAAATCATTGAATAATATCATTAAAGTCACATGCAAGTGAAATGTTTTTGAAACAATTTAAAAACAATCAAAGCAGTACATTGATAGGGAGCTGCCAGAAATTCAAACTGGATGCAGACAAGGACATGGAATAGGAATATCACTGCTGATGTCAGATGGATCTTGGCTGATAGCAGAGAATACCAGAAAGATGTCTACTTGCACCTTATTAACTATACAAAGGCATAGTAAATATAAAATGCTATGGATAGCATTATGAAGAACGGTGATTCCAGAACACTTAATTGTACTCATGATGAACCTGTACATAAAACAAGAGGCAGTTATTGGGCAGAACAAGGAGATACAGAATGGTTCATAATCAGGAAAGGTGTGCATTAGAATTGTATTCTTTCACCATGCTTATTCATTGTATATGCTGAGCAAATAATGTTGAGCAAATAATCTGAGAAGCTGTATTGTCTGAAGAAGAATTGGGGTTGGAGTAAGACTTGTTAACAATCCGAAATATGCAGATGACAACTTTGTTTGCTGGAAGCCAGGAAGTCTTGAAATATCTATTTATGAGTATCAAAGAATGAAGCAACTCAGTATATATATATATATATATACTGAGTTGCATTCAGTGTATATTGAACACCCTCAGAACTGGACTAAAAATAAAATGATAAATAAAGAAAAGATTGAAGTTGTTAAAGATTTCATTAACTTGGATTCACAATGAATGCTAATGAAAGCAGCAGTCAAGAAATCAAATGACATACTGAATTAGGCAAATCTTCTGCAAAAGACCTCTTTACCCACAAGGTAGACAAATCAAACCCATCAGTCATTCCTCAGAAACCCTATATTGGGCTGTTATGAATCAACTTGACTGCACTTAACAACAACACCAACAATGTTATAGAGCAAAGACACAACTTTGAGGACTAAGGAGCACATGTCCCATACTATGGTGTTTTTAACCACCTCAGATTTATATACACACACATTAAGTATAAAACACTAGTACAAGAAACTAACGTGTTGTTGTAGTTAAGTGCTATCAATTCAATTCCTACTCAAACACCCTGTAACCCTGTATAGGTTTTCCAAAGTTGTAAACAAACAGAAAAATGGTATGTTGGGGTTGAAACAAATATTAATATTAATACTGCATATTTGGAAAGGGTTACTTTCATAAAGGGCAGTGCAGTGACTTCATATGATAAGCACTAGGTTGTGAACCACAAGGTTTGCTATTCAAGTCCAACAACTGTTCCATGTGAGAAAGATGAAACTTTCTGCTTCTGCAAAGATGTAAAGCCTTGACAACCTACACAGACTTATGAGTTGGAACTGACTCAGTGCCACTTAACTATAACAACATCCATGGGACTCCATGGCACACAAACAACCAACACTACCACTAATATACATAGGAAAACTGGACAATGAGTAATAAAGACTGCCAGAAAAATGATCAAATTTGTTTTGCAATGATTTGGTCGTATTGCTCCTTAATAGTGTCTGTGGTGAGATTTTGAATATAGCCCACCTGAAGGTAGAGACCATCTCAAGAATAGATTTGATGCATTAGACACTAAAGACTGAATTGCTGTGGGATGATATCAAGAACATCATATAGGAAGACAGCAAAAGGTCATTAAAAAGACAGAAAATAAAGAAAAGACCAAAATGGATGTTAGAAGAGACTCTGAAGTTTGTTCTTATGGTAAAGCAAATGGAAGAAATGAGGAAGTCAATGAACTGAACAGAAATTTTCAAAGAGCACCTTGAGAAGATAACGTATAATATTATAATACAATTTGTAAAGCCTGGAGTTACAAAATCAAAAAGAAAGAACACACTCAGCATTCTCAAGCTGAAAGATCTGAAGAAAAATTCAAGCCTCAACTTGAAATATTGGAGGATTTCCTAAGCAAAATATTGAATGATGCAAAAACATCCAAAGAAGATAGAAGATATGCTATCTTCTACTGTACCAAAAGAAATGGTAGATTTTCAACCATTTGGAGATATGCTGATTAAGAACCCATGGTACAGAAGGAGGAAGTCCAAGGCATTGGTGAAAAACAAGACACCAAGAATTGAAGTATTTTAACAAACTGATGAAGCACTGGAGGCACTCACTCATCTATAGCAAGACATTTATATGACAACTACCTGTCGAACCAATTGGAAGAGATCCATATTTGTGACCATTCAAAAGAAAGATGACCCAGTGGAATGTGGAAATAATCAAACAATATTATTATGATCACATGCTAGTAAATTTTTGCTTAAGATAATTAAAAAATGACTACAATAATATATCAACAGAGAACTGCCAGAAATTCTAACTGGATTCAGAAGAGGCCATGGAACTAGGGATGTCATTACTGACATCAGGTGGATCTTGGCTGAAAGCAGAGAATACAAAAAAAGATATTTATTTGTGTTCTATTGACTATACAAAGTCTTTCAATTGAGTGGATCATGACAAACTATGGATAATGTTACAAAGAATGAGTATTCCAGAACACTTAATTGTGCTCTTGAGGAACCTGTATATAGACCAAGATGCAGTTGGTCAAACAGAAAAAGGGGATACTGAATGGTTTATAATAAGGAAAGGTGTGAATCAAGTTGTATTCTTTTATCATATTTATTCAATCTATATGCTGAGCAAATACTCTGAGAAGCTGGATTATATAAAGAAGAACATGACATCATTTTTGGGTAATGACTCATTAGCAACCTGTGATATGCAGATGATACAACTTTGCTCGCTGAAAACGAAGAGGACTTAAAATATTTATTGATGAAGATCAAAGACCACAGTCTTCAGTATGGATTGAACCTTGATATAAAGAATACAAAAATTCTCACAACTGGACCAATACACAACATCATAATAAATGGAGAAAAAATTGAAGTTTTCAAAGACTTCACTTTTCTAAGATCCACAATCAATGCTCATGCAAGCAGCAGCCATGAAATCAAACTATGTACTGCATTAGGCAAATCTGCTGCACAAGAGCTCTTTAAAGTATTCAAAAGCAAAGCTACCAGTTTGAAAACTAAGGGGCTCTTGACTCAAGTCATGGTATTTTCAGTAGCTTCATATTAATTTGAAAGTTGGACAATGAATAAAGAAAACCACAGAAGAATTGGACTCCAAGTGTGGCACTGTAGGATAAGCTCTGAACAGCAACGTCGGTTTGACTTACAAGGTCAATGGTTCAAACTCGCCAGCTGCTCCTCAGAAACCTTATACAGGGTCGCTCTGAGTTAGAACCGACTTGATGACAGTTAAGAGCAACAATAGAAGAATTGATGCATTTGAGTTGTGGTGTTGGAGAAGAAAAATGAAGTTACCATGGACTGCTAGAAGAACAAACAGGACTGTGTTGGAAGAAGTACAACCAGAATGCTCCCTAGAAGCCAGGATGATGATACTTTGTCTCTCCTACTTTGGACTCATTATCAGAATGGACCAGTCCCCGTTGATGCATATCATGCTTGCTAATGTAGAAGGTGGATGAAGAGTAAGACCCCCAGTGAGATGAAGTGTTACAGTGGCAGAAGCAATGGCTCAAGCATAAGAACAATTATGAGGATAATGCAGTACTGACCATGTAGTGTTTTGTTATGTTGTGCATAGGGTCGGTCTGAGTTGGATCAACTCGATCGCACTTAAACAGCACAACAACATAGCAACATCTAGGTTCCTGTATTATTGCTTGGAGTCCTGGTGTGGTGCTGTGGGATAATGCACTGGACCACAAAGCCATTTGAACCACAAAGTTCGTGGTTCAAACTCACTAGCTGTTCCTTGGAGACCCTATACAGGGCCACTATGGATCAGAACCGATTTGGCGGCACTTAACAACAATAACATATTATTGCTTACTAGTAATGTTGGCATCCTGGTGTGACACTGTAGGATGATCACTTGACCACAAGGTTGGCTTGGACTTCAAGGTTGGTGGTTCAAATTCACCAGCTACTTCACAGAAACACTATATAGGGTTGCTATGAGCTGGAAATGACAGCACTTGACAACAACAGTAATTTTGTAATGCAGTGGCTGCATAGAATAAACATTGGACTGTGAACGCAAGGTCAGCGTTTGGAGTCCACCTGCTGCTCTACCAAAGAACTATGAGGGGTTTTGCTCCTGAGAAGATGTAAAGCCTCAGGGTCTCTTTCAGTCCAAACTGACTCCATGACACTTAATAAGAACAGCAAAGTAATGTTATAGAAAGAAGAGCAACAAAAAATGTAACATGTTTGAATAATTGGGGGATGCTTTAGTTAACAGAGAGTCAGAGAAAAAGAGGAAGACCCCCAGCGAGATGGATTGGCAAAGTGGCAGCATCAATGGGCTCAAGCGTGACAACAATTGTAAGGTTGGCCCAGGACCAGGCAGTGTTTTGTTCTGTTGTCCATAGGGTCGCTATGAGTCTGTACCGAATCGATGGCACCTAACAACAACAACAAGAAGTGGTTACACTGGAGTCCTGGTGTGCCACTGTAGGAGCAACACTGGACTGCTAGCAACAAGGTTGGAGGTTCAAACCCACAAACCATTCCTTGGAAACCCTTGATAATGTTGCTATGAGTCAGAACTGACTTGACAGCACTCAATAACAACAACAACAACAACAACAACAGTGTTACACTAATGTATACTATTACAGAGAATTCTCTTGTAACACTGCTACATTTATCTCATGCAGAAAAAATTGTTAAAATTGGGACAATCCCAAATAGTAGATAAATAGTCTATTTCAAGGACTTCTGGTTGGTGCTGTAGGATCAGCACTGGATTGTGAATTACAAGACTGGCAGTTCAAACCCACCAGATGTTCCTCGAAAATCATGAGTCAGAACCCACACTATGGCACTTAACAACAGTATTTCAGAGAAGATACTTTTTCATTCCCCAAACCAAACCATACCTGATTCCATCAAGTTGATTTCCTTTCATAGCAACCTTATAGGCCAGAGGCAAATGGCACCATAGTTTCCAAGGCAGAATGTTTACAAAAGCAGACTACCACATGTTTCTCCCAGGGAGGTGCTGGTAGGTTCAAATCCTGGCCTTTGGTTAACAGCCCAGTGCTTTAACTACTGTACCACCCAGGCTAAAAACTATATATCAAGATAAATAATATATATATATTTAAGAGTTTGTTAATCAAGTTAAAGATTCTTGGGGTGGATAATATTAGGGTTTTGATGTTTTTTACTTCCTGCCCTTTGTGATTCATTTAAGATAATAACCCACATAATAAAAAATAATCATGATGAAATTTGATTAGTTTGTTTTAAAGATTGACAATAATCTACTTAATGATCTGAAGTAGAGCATACCAAGCAGTAATGATGTTTAGTTTTTGTAACTTGAAGCTTTAATCCCACCTATAACTGTAAGAAGCACAGTTTGTGGGCAGTGTTGATTTAGGAATTACTAAAGGACTACAGGAGAAACTGTACTTATGAGCAATAGGAGATACCAGATATTTATATGGCTCACTAACAATTTCCATAATTCTAGTTTAATGCTGAAAGAAATTTGCATACATTTAAGCAGAGTTGCATAGTATTTTCAAAATGACAAACCAACAATTAAAATGCAGAGATATAATAGATTCATGTGCTTTCTGTGTGATGGTAGATTGTTTAGACTTCAAGGTTTATTTTGTTCTGTGACAGTGTTATTAATCATCCTTTCTCATTTCCTTTGGGATTTGACAAGGTGTTTCTTTCACCTTGAAAAACTGCACATAGTGGAGAGTTTCTTTGCCATATTCTTGCAGTCTTAAGAAACTCTATTGAGTAAAGGTAAATTGTTTTTTAATTCAATATTCTGTTGCATTTTTGGACAATTGTTTTCAAGTAACAGATTTGATTCTTCTCTTGGTACTGAAAGATAATAAACAAATAGCTTTTTATTTTATTTTTCTTTTGTAAGTTTTATGGGCTTATCCTCAGCAACTGTACTAATTCAATAAGCAGTAGACCATAAGGTAGTAAATGGATACACTATTAATTTTTATTACTAAAGTTTCTTTTATGTACTATTTGATCTAAAGATGTTATTCACATTTTTATGATGACACTGGCAAACTTGGAAAAAAAAAAATGTAGCTCCATCCTTCTTATTGATGAAGACTGGATATTTTTAACTCAGCAGCCCAAGGTATGGCAACAATCCAAATATCAAAAAACAGTGCATTAAGTGAAAAGACTTGAGTGAGATGGGGAAAGCAAAGTAGGTAGAACATAGTTCAGTTGCCCAATCAATAGAACATAATTGGGAAGGTTTGACTACAGTATAATGCAAGTTCACCAAAAGAACTTGGTGAGTGATTAATTTTTTTCTTTGTTTACCTTCAAAATGAGTACAGGTCTGAATTACCTCAAGAATAGGTTCTTAAAAATTGATTGGATTCTGTGATTGCACAAAGCAGAGCCGAAGCAGTTGACCATTGAAACAGAAGTGCTGAATTAAAAAAAAACTAGAAAACATAAAAGGAAATCAAAGGATGTATCTCATTCTTAGGTGGACAGGTGTTCTACAAGCCCTCATAACCTAGTCTACTTTGCGGCTGACTTTACAGTTGTACTTATTAACATATTCATACTGATTATTCCAATGTTTTCAATTCATATCTCTCATCTTTGAAAATAGTTGTGCTGTACAGAGTCATGGAAAGGCGCTCTGGTAGCATAGTGCTTACAAATCGTGCTGTGAACCTCAGGGTCAGCAGTTCAAAACTACCAGCTGTCCCATGGGAGAAAGATGAGGCATTCTGCTCCCGTAAAGATTTACAGCCTCAGAAACCCTGTGCAGGGACTATATGAGTTGGAACCGACTCCACGGCACATAACAACAACAACAGAGTCATGGAAGAAAATGTGTTGAGCATGTTTTTAAAGCACTCAAGTGGTAATGATAACCCAAGCCTTTAAAGAACTGTTGCTGTTAAATGTTGTTGAGTTGATTCTGACACATAGCATCCTTGCATTGGGTTTCCAAGGAGTGGCTGCTAGTCTGAACCACCAATCTTGTGGTTAGTAGTCCAGTATTTATCTTATATAATATCAATTTGATCAATACTTATTGAGGATTTATCAGGTATAAAGCTTCATGGAAATACAAATAAATGCAGCTCACACCCACTATGAGTTTAAAAATAGAAATGAGATTTAGTCTTAAAAGATATATAAAATATAATTTTATAACCATGCAAAGCTGTTTCAGATAAACTCAGTACTACATGCTAAATGACTGTTGTGGGTATTTAAAGAGGAACTAAATCACTCTATACTTGTATGGTCTAGGGAAATTTATGGATATTCAGATGACTCTTAGAAGGTTGTTTTGTGTTAAGCAATATTGTGAGGCAGACAGTAAAAACTAAATATATTCAAAGAGATAAAGGCTCGAGTGGCCTGAGAATCCTTTATGGAGGAGGTAAGATGTAATTTGAGACACTGGCGGTTCAGTGGTAAAATTCTTGCCTTCCATGAGGAGCACCTGGTTTTATTCCAGACAGTGCACAGCTGTCAGCTGTATGTAAGTGGCAGCTTGCCTGCTGCTGTGATGCTGAACAAGTTTCAGCACAGCTTTCAGTCTAAGATGGACTGGGAAGAAAGGCTAGTTTGGAAATCTAGTTAAAAAAATCAGCTAATGAAAGTCCAATAAATCACATCCTTGGACCTGCTCCAGTCATGGAGATGGGCAGAACCAGACAGATTTTATTCCAATGTTGATGGGGTTGCAATGAGTTTGGGACTAACTCAACAGCAGCCAACCACAAGTATTTTGCTCCCAATATCTATGGCAAATTATAATACTTAATGATGAACCGTTAGAATAAGATAAATATGCCTATATTATTGTTTCTGTCTAGTATTAGACATGCAATTTTAGCAAGCATTATCTGATAAACAATAATAAAAGACATGAAGCTAGAAAGCAATATACAAAACAAACAGGTTGCTAGAAATAAATTTATAATAGATGTCTCTTACTTTTAAGAAACGGATTTATTTGATATCTAATTCACATGCCATACAATTCATCCATGTAATGTGTATATTTCAGTGTCTTTTAGTACATTCAGAGTTGTGCAACAATTATAAGTTTAGAACATTTTCTTCACCCCTAAAATTAATCATGTAGTGTTAGCAATTCAACCCGAAGCCCTAGCCCCAGGCAACCATTGGTTTGCCTTGGGTTCGGGGTTGGGAGGATGTCTAAAGGGTCAATAAGCTGGATTGCTAATAGTACATAATTTCGTATCAATTGAATCTTGCATTATGTGTTACAGTATGACTGGCTTCCTTCACTAAGTGTAATGTTTTTCAAGTTCAAACACATGTGTAGAAATGTTTCATTTCTTCATTCCTTCCGATTGTTGAATAATATTTACATTGTATGAATATAAAAAATTTTATTATCCATTCTTCAGTTGATGGACATTTAGATTACTATGGGCAATACTGCTGTGACAGTTCATGTTTTTGTGTGTCTGCATGTCTATTTCTCTTGTGTATGTATTCCTAGGAGTGGAATTGCTGGATCTTATGATAACTATGTTTGACATTTTGAGGAGTTGCCAGTCTTTTCTTTCCCATTGGTCTATATGTTTATCCTTATGGCAGTACAAAAAAACAAAGCAACAACAACAGAAAACAAACCTCTTAAATCAATTCTTATTCATTATGATGCCACTTATTCCAGAGTAGAATTCTTCCCTCTGATTTTCTTGGCTGTAATCTATATGGAAGATCGTCAAGACTTTCTTCTGCAACACCCCAAGGTGGGTTCAAACTTCCAACCTTTAGGTTAATAGTTGATTTTAAACTGCTCTTGTCACCCAGGGGACCTTATAATTACTGTAGTCTTTTAGTAAACTTAGAAATCAAGGAAATATAAGCCACCATTTCTCTTTTTCTAGCTTATTTGGACTATTTGGGGCCCAGTGATTTCTATGATTTTAAAATATGAGTTGGACTTTTGTGTCACTTCTTTGGCTTTTTTACCTTCAAAACTGCCTGAGAAATTTCAAGATGTTCTTTTTGCACATTATGATGTAAATCAAGGCTTTGCTTTTGGTCTTTTTTCTCCTTTCTTGCCTCTCACCTTCCCTCAAGTCCCTTCAGGTGTTTCTCCTAGGGAGAAACAGCTCAGCACTGACCAGACACATTTTGGAAGACCCTCTCGTTTTAAGTTGTTCCTGTTGACTTCTTCCCATTCTTCAATTCTTCAACCAGCGATCCTTGTTGTGCAAATCCTTGAACTTGTATTGCAGAACCTTCCCTGGGGGTGTCCACTTGCTCAGCTGTCCTCTCTGGTCCTCAGAGTGGAAGTGAGCAGACAGAGGAAAGTGAAAGAACGATAAACAAATGTCCGCACCTTTATCTCTGATGCTTGGTTAGACCTCTGTGATGGAAGTGTTCTCTTAACCTTGTTCCTGCTCCTTTCTGTTCAAATGGCTGTGCTGGGAATTGCTGGCCATCACTTACTTTCTGGCGACTGCTCCAAACCGATTCTCAGTAAGTCTTCAGTCCTCCTAATTATCCCTTTATATGAAGTTCAGAGTTCTGGGACCATCCTTTGAAACGGTTTTGTTTGGTATTCCGTGGAGTTACTAGCAGAGGTCTGAACAGCCTTTTTTCCTAAGCCACCATCAAGTCCCGCCACCAGATAACCAGTTTTTATATTTAGGGAGTATCATTATCTGTTTTTAGTATCTGAGTAATTCTGGTCTCATAGAATAAATCAGAAAGCGTTCACTCCTTTTCTATTTGTTCATATTTGTGAAGAATTAATTTAAATTCTTCTTTAAATATTTGGTAGAATTCACCAGTGAAGTTATCTTGGCCTGGGTTTTGCTTAATATAGTCACTTTAGCCTTGTTATACCAAGGTTGTATTCTTTCACCATACATTTTTTCATTCTTTAGTTTTCATCAAGTTTGTATCTTTGAATCTAAAGTGTGTCTTCTATGATAACATATATTTGGGCCTTGTTATTTCCATATTCATACTCTATCTTTTGTTTGAATTGATTAATCCATTCATGTTTAATGTTATTGATATAGTAGTATTTATGTCTACTATTTACATATTTTTTCTGTCTCATGTATTTTTTCTTCTATTTTCCTTTTTTTTTTGCATTCCATTAATATTTTAAAGTGTAAAATTTAAAAATTTTTTCATGATTTTTGATACATATCTATTATGTCTGAATAGGTTTCATATGCATATGTTAGTTTTTAATTGTATCCCACATGTTTCTGAGGCTGTATTCATCTCATTTTTGTTCATTCTTCATTCTATCTGTTCTACAGATTATATAACCTACATGGATGGATCTTCAAGTTTTCTGATTTAGTCTTTTGCTAGCTAAAATCTACTGTTAAGTTCCTATGGTAATTTACTCATTTTTGTTATTATACTTTTCAAATTCAAAGTTTCTATTTGGGCTTTTATTAATTTTTTTCTCTTTAGCAATATTTTATATTCGATGTGACATTGTCTTCATACTTAAGTGTGATTTATTTTAATTTTTAATGTAGTCATAATAGTTTCTTTATCTGTTTAGTTGGACATATGTGACCTTTCAAAATCAATTTCTGGTGTCTAAAAAAAATTTTTTTTTTTTTTTTTAACCATGTGTGGATTATACTGGTGTGCTTGGTGGCTCTGTACGATAAGCACTGGACTTCAAACCAAAAGGTCATTCGTTGGAGCCTACCAACCATTCCATGAGAAAGATGAAGCTTTTTACTCCTGCAGAGAATTACAACCTGGAAAACCTTATACAGGTCATGTCTTAGCTAGTTCTTTCTTTCATTTTTTCTGGTAACTATCTAGTGGTTATATATTTACCTTGTTCTGATCCTAGAGCTACAACCCTTGTAATTCCTTATCACTATAATCTTTAACCTTCAAAAAAGTGCTCTTAACTTCAAAATTCCTTACATCTGTTCCAAATAAAGTCAGTTCCATTACTGAACAAAAAACAGTCCTTCCCTAAAACCTACAGAAAAGAGTCCCATCCTATGAAAATCATGATTTTAATTAACCCAGTGAGAACTTTGCTAGTCTTGTGACTTATTTAAGTGTAAGATAATACATTTGTGTTTCTTTAAGCCACTAAATTAGTGAATATGAACAATTGATGGACTATTTCACAGTCTGCTCCTGGTCTGGTTTTGGCTGATGATATGGAAATTTTCCACCATCTCATTTCATACATGTAATCAGTTAGATTTTTGTGTATTCCATCGGTGAAGTCCATGAGTATAACTATCTTTTATATTGTTTTAAAAAGATATTTTCAATGAAGAAGTCATTGGTCTTGCAAAATGCTGCTATGTGATCTCTAGCATCATTTCTATCACCAAGGTCATGTTTTCCAATTACTGATCTTTCCTCTTTGCTTCCAACTTTAGCATTCCAGTCATCAGGAATTATCAATACATCTTGGTTACATATTTGATCAATTTCAGACTGAAGAAGCTGGTAGAATTATTCAATTTCATCATCACTGCTTTTAGTTATTGGTGCATAAATTTGAATAATTGTAGTATTATCTGGCCTTCTCTATAGTAATATGGATAATATACTATCACAGACAGCATTATGCTTCAAAATAGATCTTGAAATGTTCTTTTTGATGATGAATATGACTTCATTCCTTTCCAATTTGTCATTCCCAGCATAGTAAACTGTCAGATTTAAAATGACAAGTACTAGTCCATTTCAGCTCATTATGCCGAGGATGTCGATGTTTATGCATTCCATTTAATTTTGAACAGCTTCCAATTTTGTTAGATTTATACTTCATACATTATATGCTCCAATTATTAATGTATGTTTGCACTTGTTCCTCCTCATTTTAAGTTGTGCTTCATTAGCAAGGAAGAAAGGAAAGACCAAAATGGATGTCAGACTCTGAAACTTGCTTTCCAGTGTAGAGATGCTAAAGCAAATGGAAGAAATGAAGAGGTAAAAGAGCTGAAAAGAAAATTTCAAAGGGAAGTTGGAGAAGACAAAGTCAAATATTATCATGAAATGTGCAAAGATCTGAACATACTTGGTATTCCTCAAGCTGAAAGGATTGAGGGGAAAAAAATCAAGCCTCAACTTGCAATACTGAAAGATTCTTTGGTCAAAATATTGAATGATGCAGAAAGCACCAAAAGAAGATGGAAGGAATGCACAGATTCACGTACTGAAAAGAAGTGGTTGATGTTCAACCATTTCAAGAGGTAGCATATGAGCAACAGCCAATGGTACTGATGGTGCAAGATGTCCAAGGTGCACTGAAGGCATTGTCAAAGAACAAGTCTCTGAGAATTTATGGAATGGAATGCCAATTGAAATCTTTCAACAAACTGATGCAGCACCGGAGACACTCACTCATCTATGCAAAGAAATTTGGAAGACTGCTACCTGGGTAACTGATTGAAAAAGATCCATATTTGTGCCCATTCCTAAAAGAGGTGACCCACAAAAGGCAGAAATCATCAGACATTAATATCACACGTAAGTTAAATTTGCTGAAGATAATTCATAAACGGCTGCAACAGTTCATTGACAGGGAACTGCCAGAGGCTCAATCTGAATTCCAAAGAGGATGTGGAGTGAGGGATATCATCAGACGTCACATGGGCCTTTGCTGAAAGCAGAAAATATCAGAAGGATGTTTATCTGTGCTCTATTGACTGTGTGGCTTTTGACTGTGTGGGTCATTGCAAGCTATGGACAACATTGTAGATAATGAGTACTCCAGAACACGTAATTGTGCTCATGAGGAACCTATACATAGACCAAGAGGCAATTGTTCAAACAGAACATTGGGACTCTTAATGGTTTAAAATCAGGAAAGGTGTGCACCAAGGTTGTATTCTTTCACCATACTTATTTAGTCTGCATGCTGACAAGTGATCTGAGAAGTTGAATTATATGAAGAGGAACATGGTATCAGGATTGGAGGAAGACTGATTAACAGTCTTCAGTATTCAG
>NW_006408519.1:63666026-63672310 GCF_000296735.1 Chrysochloris asiatica
GTCCTGTTTCCTAATCAGACTCAGCGTCCATTGAGTATTTCCCCTTGCATTAAATTCTTGGGTTTATGGGATTTAATTTAAACCTAAATTATGAGAAAATTGTTTTTCTTTAAGTATAATATAGTCATATTATACTATAATAGTTACGTATGATTATATAAAAACTATAGTAGTTTTTCATGGTTTCATGTTTGTTTTCTTTTATTAGAACAAAACTTTAAAGACATGCTGAAATTAGTAACATGTTAATGAATGTTAAGATAAGTTTAGATGAAATGAGTCCTGTTTATACTAATTTTCTACTTTTGTATGTTTGAAAGTTTCCAAGAATATAAATAAGAGCATGGTGTACAGTTCCTAAGGTTATCCTCTCTCAGAAGCATGAGTCCCTTGAGTTTAAGATTTTGAAATGATTAAAAAGATGTTAAACTTTGGTTTTATCATGTCATGTTCTTTTACATACTTTAAAAAAAATTGTGTGTGTGTGTGTGTGTGTGTGCTCTCACACATACTACATATGACTCAATCAAAAACTCATTGTCAGGAGAGATCTTTTCTATAAAAACTGTGGAACTCCAGGCATTTAAAGTGGCTAATGGACAAGTGATATAGAAATACAGTAAAAAAAGGAAAAACTATGGTGGATACCAATTCATTATATGAAATACTCACATAGATAGGTCCAAATATTTGCAGGTGTACATAGAAATGACTGTATAAATTCTGTTGTCTCTTTTAAATTACTTTTCTCCTTTGTGTTTCTTTTAAGAGAAAACGATTATAGGAATCATAAGAAAATTGACAAAACTTTTTGTGTATATGAAATGTCTTTAATATTCATTAAAACAAATTTAAGGATAGCAAACTTAAACTCTTGCAAGTTCAAAGGAAATGAATGGACTAACAGAAGAGTACTTTACACCTTTTTAATGGTATCACCATTAATGATACTCTTTCTTCACCTAGATGTAGTGGATGTTGTGGGTGTTTAATTTTTATATTTGATAACAAGTCAACAGGTAGAATCAGCTCAAACTAATTCTGTCTTCGGGTGCTCTTTGATCGTTGTGCCCCAGATCAATGCACTATGAGACTCAAACAAATTTTCTCATCTTATCTACTCATTTGTCATTTTTTATTCCTTTGAAACTAAATCCTAGTGACAACCCTATTTTTATTAGACTGGAAGAATTGCATTTTAGTATTACAGTTTTATTTTTCAACCAGAAAAAATAAAAATTACCAATTAAAATTCCTTGTATTTTCTTAACTGTCCTTCTAGTTATATATCTTAACAAAAGCGTCAAGTTTGTGCATCTGACATTAGTGAGGACTTGCAGATGCTCTTTTGCCATAGCTCTATTGCTCATTACAATTTTTCTATAAAAATTTATTGTGGGGGAGGTTTTAGCCTCAACTGTTATGCCGTGGGACATCTTAAAAAATTAAGAGTATAAAGTCCCCACTGAATTGTTTTCATCTTGTCTAGAAGGGTCTGGTGAAAGAGATGGGCATAAGATTCTTATGATTAAACAGTGAGTGAGTAATTGTTATCATGACTAATTGCGATGGTCACAACTGTAAAAGTAGAAGGTTTGTAACAAAATGGGGGAGTAGTTAAATCTTACAGTCCAGAAACAGAGGCCCCTAGGACCATCAAGAAAGAACACAAGCAGAATGAGGGACCCTATCCAGAGAAGCAAGGAGTTCTGGTAGCGTAGTGGTTACGAATCAGGCTGTGAACCTCAGGGTCAGCAGTTTGAAACTACCAGCTGTTCCGTGGGAGAAAGATGGGGCTTTCTGCTCCCGTAAAGATTTATAGCCTCGGAAACCCTGTACAGGGTCTCTATGAGTCGGAATCGACTCCATGGCACATAACAACAACAACAACATACAGAGAAGCAGCAACACTAGAGATGGAGGGAGGCAGAGATGATGACATGGAGAGAGAGAGCAGCTGAGGACTCGAGACTCATGAAAAGACAGGGACTGGGTGCTGGTAGGCTTGCAGAATGTTCCCTTTGGTTGTTTAAATTATTATATATTCCTGAGTGTTTTTTGTGTACACCTACCCCCCTCCAAAAAAAATAAAAAGCAAATACCAAACAGAGGTAATGGAAGCAAATACTGTTGAATGATGATGTATAGAGGAGATTGTAATCGTTGTAATGAAATAATAGTGTAAACCTGCTGTTCTCCTATGTAAACTAACACTCAATTCACAATAAAAACTTAAAAAACTTAAAAAACAATTAAGAGTGACATATTTTGCATTAGAATCAGGTCTTCTCTACAAGGTTCTTCCAAATAATAGTGAATTTCAAGATTTAATTTTTCATAATCTATAAAGTAGTAGTTGGCTCTCAGTGATTCTAATTTAGTCTGTTTTCTCAGAATCCTGGAATTATAGCTATGTGATCTATTTCATCAGGTGTGTAAGATCAAACTTTAACAACATTTCAACTGGTGTGGGGCTATAGGATCAGTAGTGGACTGTAAACCACAAAGTCTGTGGTTCAAGCCCACCAGCTGCTTCTTAGAAACCCTATACAGAGTCACTATGAGTCAGGACCTACTTGATAGCACTTCTTACATGTATTTTTTTCTTGTTTGGTGCCTTCAAGTCTAAACAAGTGGCCAGCTCATAGTGGCCCTGTATAGGGTTTCCAGGGAATGCCTGGAGAGCTTGAACGACTGAGTTTGCGGTTCAGACTGACCTTGCAGTCCACAGCATTAACCCACAGTGCCACATCAGGACTCCATATATGTATATATATATGTATATATATGGAGAGAGAGAAATGGACTCTTGGTGTAGTGCTATCAGATCAGCACTGGACTGTGAACCACAACGTCAGCAATTCAAACCCACCAGCTGCTCTCTCCAGAAACCCTACACAGGGTCATTATGCGTCTCAACAGCACTTAACAACAACTAAACAGAGAATTCGGTGACTACATATGTTAGGCACTGGACTTGGAACCACAAGATCTGCAGTTCAAGCTGTCAGCCACTTTGCAGGAGAAAGATGAGACTTTCTGCTCCTTTGAAGATGTAAGGCCTCAGAAATCCTATACAGTATTGTCATGAGTAGGAATCACCTCCACAGGTCACTTAACATAAACAATACATATATGTGTGTCTGTGGGTGTTTGCGTGTGTGTATCTTATTTTAGACCAAGTTCTGCAATCATTTACTCTTTTTTAACTGGGTCATTTAAAATATGGATGACACACAGAGAAGTAGGACAAGTGATGTTACATTGTGGGGATTTCAGTCAATGACATGAAACAAAATGTGTATGAACTGTTGAATGCAAACTGATCCGCTCTGTAACCCACAATTCACAATAAAAAGTTAAAAAAAAAAAAAAAGGTTTTGAACTGCTGACCTTGTGGTTAGCAGTCCAATGCTTATCCATATGGAGTCCTGGTATGGCACTATAGGGTTGTACTGCATTGTACTGCAAATCCACCAAGCTCTCCTTAGAAACCCTATACTGGTATGCTATAAGTCAGCACTGACTTAACAGCACTTAACAACAACAACACACACATATATAAGATTTTGCTGAAAGATCTAAACTATTTTATTTCTTTTAGGAAGTGGCTAGCAAGTAATGAATCCTCCTAGAAACATCCATTTGTTTAAATTAAAAATAGACCTTTTATGTCCCAAGTTACATGAGTATGTTTGCTGATCTGTTGCGAAAGGGAACACCTCATTTTTCACTACTGAAAATTTCCAGATGCTTTTAATTTGGGTATCCATTGATTGCTCTCATCATTGACTGTGTCCTTTTCTGTTTACTTTTATTCATTAGGCTGCCAATTCTGTCTTTTACAAAATTAATCTTTCCTTTTTATTTCCAAAGCCTTGTTTGTTTGTTTATGGATGTTTTTGCAAGAGGTATAATTTTGAGCCAGTTTAGGTCCAGGGTCTTTACTTCCCTCACAAGGCTAGTAGGACACAAGTGAAAACAGCCTGGTTTGGGAAAAGAATAAGGAATTGGTGACAAAACAGACTTGCCTTTGAATCCTAATTTTACTTCATATAGTTGTTGAGAAATAAAATTGTAACATTAAATGTTGTAATATTTGTTAATGTTATGGAAAATATTACTACATTTTGATTTTCAACAAATATTATTTCCTTTATCTTTTTTCTAGACACTATTTCTTTCATTAAATAGCATGCGCTTTTATTGAAATTTGGTTTTAACTAGCAAGTATTTGATAGAGTGTCTGTGATAGAGCATCATTCAACAAATATTAGTCATGATTATAACTATGGCCTTTACACTCCCACTCTAGTTTTCTTTTCTTAAAACTTTTTATTGTCAATTGAGTTAAGGTTTACAGAGCAGATCATCAGTTTTACATCCAACAAATCACACATGCCGTTTCATCTCAATGATAGTAATCCCTTTCATGTAACAACAGTTAACTCATTTCTTCTCTGTGGCTCCTATTTCCATTCTACCCTTTTCCCAACCACTCTAGACCTTGTATCCAGGTAAATATTGCTGTTTTGATCTTGAATGGTTGGCCATTCCATAGTGGGCATACTTGACTAGTGTTGTTTCCTCCACTATGTATGTAACCACCGCTTGGTTGAAAATTGGGCCACAAGAGTGAGTTCAGTTCCAGACCTGAAGGGTGACCAAGGGCCAAAGTCTCAGGTTTCTCCAGTCTCTTTCTGACCAGTAAGGCTGGATCTTTTTATAATTTTGCCCACTTTACCTTTTCCTTGGGAGTACAATGGCTCCATATGATAAGCACTGGACTGTAAACCACAATGTCCACTATTCAAACCTACCAGCAGCTCCTCGGAAACCCTATATAGGGTCGTTATGAGTCAGAACTGACTCAAAGGCACTCAAAAACAACAGCAAGCATTTGTTTACTTTATCTTTTTGTGTAGTTTTTTTAATGTTTTTAATAGGAAATATATCGTTCTCTTCTAAATGTGTGCTAAGAATGCTATTTTCTAGAAACTGGCCTTTTTGATGTTTCTTTCAGGAGACTGAAGTTTCTAAAGATGAAAATAGGAAAAAAAGTAAAGTGGAGTATAACATTAAATAGCATGAAAAAGTAGAAAAAGAAAAAAAAGAGGCTATATTTATCTTATTTGGATAATATTTTAGAAAGACAGTTTTTCAATAACAATGTGCATTCTACAATGAGTATTATATTTATATTTTTATTCCCACTTTTAGGACAAAGTCCTTGTGAGGTGTTGTAGGATAATGCACTGGACTACAAGGTTAGTTTGAAGTCCACGGTTCAAACTCACCAGCCGCTTCTTGGAAACCCTATACTGGGTTGCTATGAGTTGGAACTGACTCTACAGCACTTAGTAAAAACAATTAGACCTTTTAACTGATGTATTATATTGTTGTTGTTGTTGTTAAGTGCCGTCGAGTCGGTTCCGACCCATAGCGACCCTGAATAGGGTTTCCGAGGCTGTAAATCTTTACGGGAGCAGATCGCCTCATAGCAGCTGGTAGTTTCGAACTGCTGACCTTCCGTTTCGCAGCCCAATTCGTAACCACTACGCTACCAGAGCGGTATATAAAATTGGTGTTTAGCCAATTTAATACTAGCCAAACATAATATGATACACGGAATCTGTGTGATTATGCTCAAATTACAATTTTATTTAATTTATGATAAGAAGGTTTTTATAATGGAATCTAGATTTCACCTTGAGATTAAATTTGTGGTCATGTTTCACTACATGTGGCTAGATAAATTGTGCCAATACATTTTGAAGAAAATGGAATAAACTGTGGTCACTTGTACCTTTATTAAATTGCAGTAAGTTAACAGGTTGGTACTTTCTTTGAAAATAGATCTTGTTTAATATCAACATTCTTGAATATTCTAAGAAATATGTTACAATCTTTTATCTCTTCTTACATTATTGTTGAATGGTTTTCTATAATTTATCCTTTCTTCATGAGTTGTGGGCACAGGATTATTTTAGCATTTAATTCCAGTCTATTTTAAGTTACTTTCTTTAATAGAAAATTTGCATTAATAATGGAAAGGTAACTGAATTCCTTATTGGTAGGTCTACGTATTTTTAATACGCAGTCATTTGCTATATAAGAATGTTACAGAGTGCTTTCTTTGAGGAATCTCGTTTTCTTCAAGGACTCAATTGTAATGTTCCAAAGACTTACCCTGGATTCAGAAGAGGCCGTGGAACGAGAGATATCATTGCTGATGTCCGATGGATCTTGGCTGAAAGCAGAGAATATCAGAAGGATGTTTACCT
>NW_006408519.1:63675090-63702925 GCF_000296735.1 Chrysochloris asiatica
CATAGGGGTTTTTGATGGCTGTGATCTTTTGGAATTAGATTACCATGCCTTTTTCAGAGGTACCTCTAGTGGATTCAATCCATCGATTTATTTATATCTCATCGTTTTCATGCTTAAGACATATTGGCGTGTCCTCTCTGTGCCCTGAAATGAAAGTTAAACTCCTTAGCCTGTGTCACAGTTTCCTTCATGATCTGATTCTAATCACCCACTCTAGTGTTATCTCTCTCTTTGCCTTCAATGGCAGTCTCTGCTATAACTTCCCTGAAGGTCTTTCGGTTCCTGGAATAGGTTATTCACTATCCTCCTTCTGAGACTTTGCCCTGCCATTTTCTTTGCCTGAAATACTCATTATTATTCACCCTTATATCTCAGTATGACACCTCTCCCCCCACAACATACCGCTTATCCCAAATACTCAAGAAGTTGTATTCTTAAGTTATTATTATTATTTTTTTTGTCCCATAGTAAGAACTGTGTTTGCCCCATCATAGCACCTACCACATAAAATATCATAAATATCATTATCAGCTTGCTTGTCTTTATCCTGTACTAGAATTCAAAACTAGGTCCCATGTTTGTCTTGCTCATTCTTACCTTTGCAATTCCTAACACAATGTTTCACAGTTAGGAAATATTCAATAAATATTTGTCAGGTACATGAGCAATCCTATTAACCTTTAACTTAAATCTTTACTAATATTAACATGTTGTAATTATTTTAGTTTGATTGCTTATATGAAGCTAACAATTATTCCTGTCCAATTATGGCTGACTATATATGTAACAATGTATATATCATTCTAGTTTCATGTTCTTTCCTCTGGGATTTATACACTAAACTCAGTTATTCCATAGTTTAGATATTTTATGCTGATTAAAACGGTGCTACCTTGTTAGAATGCTCATTTTTGCTTATCACCAGGCAAACGTACATTCAACTTAGCTGCTTTAAATGAGAAGGTAGCATATGAATGTAACAGAGGCTTTGAGGGGGAAAAAAGGCTCAAGTTAGAAACCTAGTGCTGGTTACTTGATTTCTGTCTTTGTTACTGACACCTGTATATTAAGCATATAGTATCTGGCACAAAATATATCCCAAAACTTGGAAAGTGAATGAATTTTTTTAAACAGGTAAAAAAGTGTTGCTATAAAATCATAGAAACTTTTATTATTTTTTTTTCAATCGAAATATGAAGCTGTTGTTTCTCCACATATCTTCCATTTAGTTCTATATACTTCTGAAGGAGGAGTTTGCATCTCTAACTCTTTCTCAAAAAATTCTGAGCTCTTCGATTTACAGCTATTTTGGCATCCTTGAGGGACTCAAATGGTGTTTATTTTTAATATTCTTTGAGTTTAGGGAAGAAAAAGAAGTCTAAAGGGGCAAGACCAGGGCTGTAGGGTGAATGGTATGTCTTCCCATAGAACAGCCATTGCTGCCCATGAAGAATGTGGGGGAAAATCATTTCTAGGCCCAATAAGCTCCCATGATCATCCTGTATCAGTCAAGAAAATCTATAAAGATTATCCGTTTTTCTCATATGCCCACAGAATAGTCTTCACAATATTGTGAGCTTACCTCTGCCCTGAATTTAAACTGATTCAGCAGATCTCTGCATGTTGTCTTTGCTGGTAAGTGCTGTTGCTGGTAAGTTCTGACTCATAGTGACCCTGTATAGGGTTCCTAAGGAGCAGCTCCTGGGTTTGAACTGCTCGCCTTGTGGTTTGCACTCCAGTGCTGATGCTGTAGTGCTACACCAGAAATCCAATCTCATAAGTCACTATTTTGATTGTTGTTGTTAAGTGCCATCGAGTCACTTCCTACTCATAGTGACCCTGCATGGGGTTTCTAACAAGTGGCTGGTGTGCTGCTTCCGGGGAGAAAGATGAGGCTTTCTGCTCATTCAGAGATTTACAGCCTCAGAAACCAGATAACAGGGTCGCTGTGAGTTGGAACTGACTTCTAGGTTAAGTACTGGATTACGAGCCACAAGATCAGTGGTTTGAGCCCACCAGGTACTCCAAGGGAGGGAGAAAGATGACACTTTCTGCTCCCACAGAGATTTACAGGCTCACAAACATTATACAGGGTCGCTATGACTTGGACACAACTTGACAGCACTTAACAACAACAATGAAACCAAGACAATTTTATCCCTGAGACAATAGTCCTTAGCCATCCACTGATTGCAGAAACACATTTAAACACGTTTTGTTTTAAATAAACCCATGCGTGTATGAACTGGAATTTTAGTGACAATTCTTTTTAGTTACTCTTGTGTGTGTTTGTGTACACGTATGTGCTTGTGTGTTTTGCCTACCTTAAGACATAAAATTTACTAATAATTGCACTACTGAGTTGAAGAAAATTAATCGATTTTTGACTACTGTAAAACATTGGAAGAGCTTTGAAAACTTAGTTGTAAATTGAAATTAACATTTTAAAGATACAGTATGTTCAGGGAGTGTTTGCAGGGAGTATGTGCAAAGTAAGGAGTTCTGGTAGCATAGTGGTAACAAGTCGGGCTGCCAACCTCAAGGTCGGCAGTTCAAAACTACCAGCAGTTCCGCAGGAAAAGATGAGGTGCTCTGCTCCCATAAACATTTACAGCCTCAGAAACCCTGTGCAGGGTCACTATGAGTCGGGACCAACACCACGGTACTTAACAACAACAACAACAATCTGCAAAGTATTTGATTGTTTTTAGCCTCAAGACGTGAGAAAAATTTGCTTTCTAAAATATAATTAGTTTTAATAAATACTGTGCAACATTGAAGATTAAATACCTAATAACATGGATGAAACACCACATAACATGGGTGAACCTGAAGGACGTTATGCAGAGCAAAATTAGTCAATTACAAAGGAACAAATAGTGTATGAAACTAGTATTGTAAAAACTCACGAAAAGGATCTCTTGCTAAAGGAAACATTCTCTGATGGTTACCAGAGGTGGGAGGGAAATGAGAATAATTTACTACCTAGAGGGTAGTGGTGGTTATGTGCTGTAGAGTCAGTTTTGACTCATAGTAACCCTGTATAGGGTTTCCGGGGCTGTAAATCTTTACAGGAACAGAAAGCCTCATCTTTCTCCCACGGAAACACTGGTCATTTTGACATGCTGACCTTGGGGTTAGCAGCCTAATTCGTAACTACTATGCTACCAGAGAGGGTAGACACCTGTTACCTTTGGTGACTGAGAGAAAAATATACAAAAAAAGAGAGGTTGGCAGAAGGATGATAAAGACAGGTGAAGACACAGATAGGAATGCAAGTGTTAAAGGGGATAGAGGGAAATATTGTTATAAACATAACCCTAAAACAGCAGTGTTCTATGGGTAGATACCTAGACAGCTATACAGAGTAAATGGGTATGGAAGGGAAAGTGGGGGTATACCCACAAATTTTTAATGGTTTGACTGAAGATATTTGTACATGGCTGTTTGTACATGGCACACATGCATATGAATGTGGTGGAGCATACAGAGAGCAAAATGAGGAAAACTTCTTAGAAGGCAATGAGTTGCTGGACATGAGGACTCAGGTTCATAGTCTCAATTGGCGTAACAGAGTCTGCAAAGACAATGCTCTGTATCCTTATTTGGTGAGTAGCAACTGATGAGCAGCCATCTAAGATGTAACTATTGGTTTCTCCCAAATATGGAAGAAGTGTGATGAAAAATTGAAGATGCTTGGAATCAACTATTCCAATGGACCAATGGAACATGTGAACATCAGTCAACATGACTGAGACCAGAACGAAATGGTGTCTGCCTACGCCTACTAAAGTGTCTGAAAAAGAGCACTTTAGAAGGTCAAGAATAGAGTGGGGTAAATGTGGAACAAAATTCAAAATTATATATAAAAAACACAGGCTTACTGATCAGAAAGAGAGTGGAGAAACATGAGACTATGGCTCTTGATTACCCTTGAGGTCTAGAATGGAACTCACCATCATACTCCAATTTTCAGCTGAACAATAGATAGATACATAGGGGGACAGCAACAGTAGTAAGGTATACTCAGCGTGGAATGGTCAATCATTGAAGATCAAAAAGGTGACTTTTACCTAAGGACAACGTTAAGAAGGGGATGGAAATAAGAACCACAGGGAAGTGGGAAACTTTGGTTCCATGGAGGGGATTACAATCATTGAGATGAAACAAAGTAGATGATGTGTTGAATGTAAAACTGATGATCTTCTCTGTAAACCATCACTCAGTTCACAATAAAAAGTTTTATATATATTAAAAAAATCAGTGTTTTGTAAAGACATTTCATCTCTCTCTTGTTTGTCTCTTTATCCCTCATTTGTGAGTGCTTGCATAATATATCCAGTAAGTATAAGTTTTGGAAGTATAACTATATGCAACAGATGCAGTGTTTAATTTTATTGCTCTGTATCTGCATTAGAGATGAACATGTTTTCCTGAATGCTTGACAGATTCACATCTCTTTGTTTAGTTTTATGATTTTTGTTTTAAGCACTGGAGAAGTCTGCCATTGACAAAACTGAGCCCATAATGTCAATGATTTTATTTTTGAGATTTTTTGTGACACAGAAGGTTTTGAAAAACATGTATGCATATGAATGAGATGATAAAGGTAGAAACTGAAATTTTCATTATAAAAATTATTAACTGTATTTTTATCTGGAAGCGCACAAGATGAAAAAGTGCAAGCCATTCATTATTCCTGGTTTCTTATAACATTTTTATTTTAAAAATTCTTTTTCATTTTCTTAATAAAATTTTTGACCTATTTAAGTCATTCAAGGTTAATATTAATCTCCATTTCAATATTCTAGTGCTCTACGAATACGCTTTTTAATTAGATCGGCTATATAAGGGTTAACAGTCAGAAATATATCCAGGTCATCTATGGCATACAATTGTCAGATGGTTGCTAGGCAACAGATCAGGTTTGTCTGATGGGTGTTTCTAGGCAAAGCATATAGTGTGGGAAAAAAAAACAAACAAACACAACACAAAACCAATTACGTGACACCTACATTTTTGTTGTTATACTTCCTGAAAATAAGTTGTAATTTGGAGAAAAAATACTGTTGACATTTATGATGCACATTATCTTTCTTCTAAATGTCAGAACTATATCCTTGCATAGTTAAGTATTAAGGGATAATAAATTAAAATGATAGATGACATTTTATTTCTTATGTGGTCTTAGATAGGGGCCCTTCATATAAACCCCATTTTTGTATCTAATCACCAAGTTAATTAATTTTCTTAATTCAATATGATTGAAAGCCAAAAATAAAAATGAATTGAAATAGAATTAGTTTAAATATATTCATTTCGGGCAGTGTTTCATTCTGTTGTACATAGTGTCTCTATGAGTCAGTACCGACTCGATGGCACCTAACAACAACAACAAGGATCAGAGAAAGATCCCTGGTGTGGCAGTGATTTAAGAACTCAGCTGCTAACCAAATGATAAGCAGTTCTGATCTTTTGCTAACTAAAATATCTACCAGCTGCTCCACAGGAAAGGAATATGGTAGTCTGTTTTTATAATGTTTACAACATTGGAAGCCCTTTGGGGCAGTACTATAGAGTCATTAATAGTCAGCATTGACTCAGTAGCAGTGAGTTTAAGGAGATGAAATGAAAATGACTTATTATTTTACTTTAACGAAACACCAAATGTATTACTCATGATGGACATGATTAGGGAGAGATTGCATTTTAGAAATCTTGGGTGAAACTTTTTAATCCTTTGCAAATGACTTAAAGCTAATATGGTTCTATATTACTGGATTAATTTTGTTTTGTATTATATACAATACCAGAACATTAAGTTAGATAAGAGATATAAAGTATCTAGAATAGTATCCATCCTATAGTTAAGAACTGTGATGTTAGTTTTTCACGCCCTCTTTTGACTCCCCTTTATACACTCACACCTCACTTATCAACATAGTTAGGTTCCAAAGACCAGGTCATTATGTGAAAATTGGCAGTATAAAAAAATGGGGAACTTTTTTCCCTCTCTTCATACTTTTTATGTATCAGCTTAAAAAATGTAGCAAATATGATCATAGAAATAATTGAAAACTAAGATTCACTGATGTGTTCAATCACTATGATGTGTCCAGTTTTAGATTATTCCTTTGCAGAGAAGGAAGCTTCAATGAAAAACTCTGGATAAAGCCAGGCTGTGTAATTGGGAGGCCCACAGCTTAACCACTTCACCTGCGCTGGGTCATATCTTAGCTCACAGAGCCACCTTCAGGGTTCTGCTCCCACCACTCCAAGTCCTGCCTTCATGATCCTGGAGTCTACTTTGCCTTCCAGGCCTAGTGAGTCAAGGAGGCTCAGGGCTTCCTATGAGGGCTTCTGGCTCTTCCTACAGGCAGTGGGAACCTGGCACCCACACCTACTTAGGTGAAAGCTTCAGGCCCAGTTCAGCTCACTTTGGTATGCTATTAATTTAAATATATTTCTTCCAAACACTCTTTCTGACGCGTTTCCTTTCTCCCTTCCCACACCATGTTATTATTGTTGTTAAGTGCCTTCGAGTCGGTTCTGACTCATAGCCACCCTGTATAGGGTTTCTGTGAGTTCTAACCGCCTACCTTAAAGTTTATACCAACCCTTAGGTTCCGTGTATTATCCTGCAGCGCCACACCAGGATGCCAGTTTGCATTGCAGGGCTTGCTGCCTCTTGGGAAGACCTTAGAAGAATTGACTCATTTCAGTTAATGGGGTTGAAAGCAAATATTGAAAGTACTATTGACTGCCAAAAGAACAAACAGATCTGTGTTGGAAGAAGTACAGCCAGAGGGCTTCTTGGAAGCCATACTTCAGACATATTATCAGGAGGGACTTTTCCCTGGAGAAGGATATCATATTTGGTAAAGTGGTGGTGAAAAAAGAGGAAGACCCCCAATGTGATGGATGGCATAGTGGCAGAAGATGGTTTTCAGGCATAGCAACAATTATGAGGTTGGCCTAGGACCGGGCAGTGTTTTGTTCTGTTCTGCATAGGGACACAATGAATTGGTGCCAACTCAATGGCTCCTAACAACAACAGGCCTCATGGGAGCTGGGAACCCAGAACAAGTGTTCCCTGTCTCAGTGCTACATGTGTCCTGCCCAGAGACTACCCACAGAAGAGAATGGTCTGTAGACCAGCTCCATATGGAGTCTGTTTGGGGAAAAAGGAAGCAGAAGGTGTTAAACAGCATGGCCCAACTCCCCAGAGGCCACCTGGGTACTCTTCTCAAGGGAGGAAATGCTCCACAGTCTTTACCACCATGCTCACCACCTCCTTCATATGCAAAATAGTCAGATAGTAGAGTTTTACTACTACAAATGCCAAATGTCAGATAATGAGATAGTCGATAAGTGGTAAGTGAGAAACAGGTATAATTGACACAGTGGTAGTAAGTGAGAATTTGATTTTGGCCTAAGATGGTACAAGGTATACAGACCTAAGGGGCAATAGCTAATGTTACTGTTGTTGTTATGTGCCGTGGAGTCGGTTGGGACTCATGGAGACCCTCTACAGGGTTTCTGAGGCTGTAAATCTTTATGGGAGCAGAAAGCCTCATCTTTCTCCTAAGGAACAGCTGGTAGTTTTGAATTGCTAACCATGAGATTAGCAGCCTGATTCGTAATCACTACGCTATTTGACTACCATATATATATATATATTTTTTTTTTTCTATAACAGGCATTTCAGAGAGAGGGTATTTACTAAACATTTGGTGAGTTGTGCCAAAAATATTAAAAATATTTATTTTTCTTAGTTTTTCATTGGGGAAAATTTAATTAAAAATTTTTAAAAACAAAACTATTTTCCTTTATGTGTAATTTGGTACAATCTTTTACACATTTAGAGATTTTTTTTCTGTGAATTTTCAGTTCATGGTATTAAAAAAAAAAAATTAAAATTGGAGATGTATGTTCAAATTCAGTGTATTTACCAGGTGGAATTTAGTCAGATTTCTATCTAGATTATGATACTGATACCTCTTTCTGATTTCTGTTATTAGGTAATATAACCTAGGAGAACTCAATTAAATTATTGAAATTAGATGAATGGGGTGGGTGATGTTCAGTGAAAATAATTAACAAGCCAACTAAAAACAATATCACTATTTTCTTTTCATAATTTAAACCCAACTTCTTATTTACATTAGCCTCTATTCCAGTTTCAGTTTCCAGAACAAACACCTGTTCATTTATTATAGGACTTGAAAGTCTGAGATGAAAAATAATTTCATCTCTTGGGAAGATTCAGATAGTCTTCATTTATAAAGTTGAGATGCATGATTCTATGTGTATTTATTGGTGAAAACATATTACAAAAATAATAATATAACAACATTTAAAATTATTCAGCCTTAAGTTATTTGTGGCTATATGCAATGTAAAAAGAAATTGTCATTTTGCTTATTCTGCAAGCTCTCAGCAGCTTTAAAATATGTGATCTTGTTAGGAGCAAACTATCTGCCTAGTATGTACTCAAATAAATATTGTCACCAGACATTAGAAATATTTCAACATGTTATTAAATAACCACATTTAGAAAATCTGTGTTGTTTTACAAATTGAGGACTAAATTGTTCAAAAGGATTCTTGCTTTCAAAGTTATGTCTCTTAACACTATTATGCTCAATTTTCTTTCTCTTTTTGACATTCAGAAACACATATGTATGGTTGAAAAGAGTTTTGGCATGTTTTTTAAAAGGCAAGGGAAAAAAAACAAAACTATAAAGAATTAGTATAGACCTTTATGTTTCATGTGAATTTCTAAAACTATCAGGGTTGTTGTTGTTATAGTGTCAAGTGCTATAGAGTCAGTTCTGACTCATACTGACCCCAGAAGAGGATTTCCAAAGAGGTGGGTTTGAACTACTAACCATGAGATTACTAGTCCAGGGCTTATCCTAATTCACCTTTATTTCCTTCAGAGGTTTTCTATATTGAGGGAGGTGTGCAGTCAGTATAACCAGATCTATAGAAAACAGTCAAGATGTATAAATTTTAACCCCTAAGTAGGTTAATTTCATGCTTAACAATATCAGTAGGCAGTTGCCATTAGTAGGTGCTGACTCCAGTAAACCTATGTGTGCCAGAGTAGAATGTGCTCATTCCATATAATTTTCATTGGCTCATTTTTTAGCAGTAGATCTCCAAGTCTTTCTTCTGAGGTTCTTTTTGGTGGATTCGCACTTTCAACCTTTTGGTTAATAGCTGTACACCCAGGGATTTATTTTATTAATGAGACTTTATTAGTATTACAATTCTTCTTGTTACAAATTTCATTGCCATTTCAAATCTCTAATTAATTTTCTTCTTCCCATCTCATTTCTTTGATCAATTATTTGTTTAAAAAGTCATAGATGTTTTAGGAAATGATGATGATATATTCCCTGGGTATGAATTGAGCCAGAATAAATTGTTAAATTTTTGTTAGATCAATTAAACTGTGTTATTATATGCATTTATTTCTTAAAATACATTTTGAATAGAATCCATAATAGAAACTTCCTTTTTGAAATATGCTTTACTCTGATTCTCCTTATGGATCTAATCTGACAGAAACTGAGATTATACCTGTAGTAGGACGCAAATAGTTCCATGGGTCCAGAAGAGATTCCAGATTTCCAATTCTTGCTTTAGAATATTTAGTTAATAATCCTAGAATTACTGAGATAGACTGGTCAAAACAGACAGCCTGCTTCAAAAAGGAGACTAGAAGAAAACCTGATTAAAAAGAAAAAATTAAGGAAAAGTTCCTAGTGTCATTTGCTTGACTTATATTGTTACTGAAATTCATTTTATTGCATTCAAATTCCATTAGAAAAAAAGTATGAGATATAATAATTTATTATATGCTAGAAAAAAAGCCTTTGTCAGATGACCAAGTCAGGAGTTTTAGGATGCTTCTACAACTGGAAAATGAATTACATGGAGAAAAGGACAGAAATAGACCTTTATTCAATGTCTGGCACTTGATCAACAAGATACAAAACAAATGTTACCTCATTTATGCATAATTCAATAAGATGCATGATGTCATCTTCAAATGCAGACAAGAAAACACACAAAAACTTCGAGATGCTATGTAACTTGCCAAAATCATTTATGGTAGCAAACAAAAGGATTGAGAATCAGACATGTCTTTTTGGAAAACTCATGCTTGTAGAGAAACTAGCAAAAATAGCACCAACTGTAGAGAAAGATCCATTACTGTGTTCCTCATGGATATTGTAAAAAGGAACCCTGTTACAAAGGTACATCTTTGGAAATTTAGTTTAATGGAGGCTGTAATCTGAATGGATGTATGTCTTTGTTAATTTTTATTTCCTATGTCATAAGGAGGGCAAATACTTGGGATACAGACCATAGCCTGAGTGTGTTCATTTTGCTAAAAAGTGAATGTTAGTGCTATGAATGCTCATAAATGGTGGAATTTTACATAAAGCAGTTTCTTCTTTTTTCTTTCAAATTTTAGCTTTCAACTTATTTTTGAATGTGACTCACAGTAATAAAATGCACTTTTCTTTTATCACTCAAACCTATGTGTATGCACCCATAAACATTTACAAAAATAGTTAAACTTAACTTCATGTAATACATTATATATTCTCTTCCTTTCTTTTTCACTACTTTCCTTATCTTTCCCCACTCCATCAAGCAATGCATGCCATACCATTCTACCACATTAAAAAAAAACAAAACTACCAGTTATAGACCCATTGAATTGATTTCATAGCACATTATGGGTCATATCATAATGCTTGAGAATTACTGATTGAAAGTTGTTAGGAAAAACTTAGAGAGAATAAGCTTCAAGCTATGATCTTTGACTAAGGAAATAAGTAGAGTGTAGTTAGACAATGAAGTAGAGAATGAAAGATGGTATGTAGTCAGAGAAAACACAATGTGTAGGTCCAGAATTGGAAAGGAATTTACTGAGTTCAGCATGTATGATAGGGTGAGAGAAGGATACAAGTAAAACTGCATGTATATGATTCAGGGCCAAGTACGTACAATTAATAATGAATTTCTGAAGGATATTATTTGAGTGAGTGTTGATATTTACAGAAGGAGCCCTGATAGCATAATGGTTAAACCAAAATGTTGGTGATTTGAACACACCAGCTGTTACACAGAAGAAAGATGTGGCAGTCTGTTGCTGTAAAGATTACCACCTTGGAAACCCTATGGGAGCAATTCTGTGTCCTATAGGGTCACTATGAGTTGGAATTGACTCAATGGCAGCAAGTTTGAGTTTTAGTTTGTTGATGATATTGACAGGAGCTCCAGACTGACAAAAGTTAGGAGACCTGTGAGAATGGATAGGGTGAGAGCTATGGTGACTTGAAATTGACTGGTACAGAAATCTTAAAGAAAAGTGGTACATTAACAATATGTTTAGGATATGAAAAGGAGAGTTTAATGATCTACTGGGTTTGCAGAGGCAATGCAGGAGAATGAAAGGTTAAGGATAAACATAATAATAGCTCATTGCTAATATTTATGAATGGAGTCCTGCGTGGCATGGTAGGAAAAGCACTGTACTGCTAAGCACAAGTCAAGTCCACAAACTGCTCCTTGGAAACCCTATACAGGGTCAATATGAATTGAAACTGACTTGACAGCACTAACAACAACATTTATAAATAGTTACTGTTAGACACCATTATAAGTCTTGTGTCTGTTAAATTTAGTTTTCATACTTTTTTTTCAGAACATAATCCACAGTAAAATACATTTTATGTCATCATATGTTGTTATTGTTGTTGTTGTTGTTAAGTGATGTCAACTCAGTTCCGACTCATAGTGACACTGCATAGGGTTTCTGAGGAGCAGCTAGTGGGTTTGAACCGCCAACCTTGTGACTCAAACTGACCTTGTGGTGTTTGAAAAACACCACTTCTCATATTTCTGACTCAACAATTGGGTGAAGGCTAGTGTAAAAGAGAAAACAAACAATACGTAATGGAGAAGTCTGTTTTTAGAGAGGAAGTTCTGGGATTATGAGTTTTACTGTGGACATCATGATCTTTTGATGCCTCTGATGTGGATCTGAGATCAGAAGAATCATCTGGCTATAGATAAAACATTTGGGAGTGATTAAGGCATAGATAAAAAGTAAAGCCAATTTACTAAATGAGATCTACTGGACAGAAAAGGCAGAGTGAAAAGGGAATGGGGCTTAGTTTTGAAGTCCTGTGCAATTTCAATACTTAATAGTAAAGATAAGAAGGAAAAGTTGACCAAGGAGGCTTGAAAAAGTAACCTGTGATGAAGGAGAAAACAAGTAGAGTTTTTCACATGGCTGCAAAAAAGAACCGTTTTGTTGGTTTGCCTTTTTGTAAAGAAAGATGAGTAATAAACTGTATCAAATTGCTCTGCAAAGCCAAGTTAAGGTAATAACAGTAAAAATTTTAGCTGGGCTTCAGTATAGATTCTCCTTTGGTGATCTCAGTGAAGATAACCTGAGTGGTAGAATTTGTACAGGTAGTAAATGTGCAATTTAAGCAAATTGCTCACAATTTATAATTAGGTTGCCCACATAAAATAGCATGGTTTTAAGTTACTATTCCCATTTCTAGATTATTAAAGGTCCGGTCAAAATTACTGCTTGTCTGGCAATGGATCTCTCTCATATTGGGCAGACTTACTCTTCCATCACTGCAGGGGTATGTAAATGCGAAAAACACAGCTTAATGAAGACAACAGTAAAGAAACAGCACAAAGAAACTTAGCTAGGAGTTGGGGAATGAGTAAGAGTTGGAGGCTTGCAGAGTGCTGGTGGGAGGCGAGAAACTGTCTTTATACAACATACAGCTTCCCTGCTCTACTCTGCTGATGGCCTTTTTCTGTGGTCCTTGAAGTTCAGTAAGATGGATAGACTGTCAGCTGAGTGGTGGGGCAGATTTTCAGAGCAGATTCAAGATAAACAAAAGTTGAAGAAATGATGACTAGTATGTATAGAGAGGAGGCCTGGTGTGGCGCTGCGGGTTAATGCACTAGACTGCAAGTTCAATTTGAACTTCAAGGTTTGCGATTCAAGTTCACTGCTCCTCAGAAACCCTATACAGGGGCCCTATGGGTCGGAACTAACCTGATGGCACTTAACAACAAAAACAACAACATGCATAGAAAAGAACTCTGGTGTGGCACTGTAAGATAAGCACTTGACTGCTAACCAGAAGGGTTGGTGTTTCAAACCCACCAGCCACTCCTCATAAACCATGTATAGGGTTGTGATGAATCAGAACTTACTCAAAGACATTTAACTAAAACTTGTATACAAAACATCTTAATATGATTTGCCTGTGAAAAGAATACTACATCAGTGTTTGGGGGCTTTATCTAAAAATCAAGAAAGTAGTTTTTTCATAAAGAATAGGAATACTTATCCATGTTAATGGGAGTGAAGGTGGAAAATAAGAGAGCCATTTCAGATAGACTCATGGATGTGGTGGGTATGGTTCTCTGTGAAATTAGTGGTGAGAGAATCTCTTGAGGGTGAGGAAAATGGCAGAAGGTTAGAGAGTGCCAAGTGGAGAAAACTAGCAGGATCCCATGCAGTATTGAAGGTCCCATAGAGTTTATAATGGTTTCCTATGTTAGCTGCATAGCATGAATCATGAAGGCAGATGACTGGGTACCTCCTAGGTTGATATTTTTTCAGGGAGGTAACTCCAGGACAGTGGAGAAATTACGTTCAGCATATTGGGGGAAAAAGTGCTTAAATGAATCTAACTGGTGGACTGGGAGTACACATGATGACTTCAGTATGTAAAACAAATGTATCTGCTTGCATTTTCTATTTCTGAATTTATTTTGAGCTGGATCTCTTATTGTCTTTGATAGTATGAAAGCAAGCTTGAAAATTAAATATAGCTCAATATTCTCTTTTTATAATAGTCTTGTTCAGATTAATTCATAGTTCAAATTTATTTTGATGACTATTTCTCCATTTCAAGGGATACCACCATCATCTTTTGTTTCCCAGATGGCCTTTTGGTAAAATGCAACACCAGTCTGGTGGGGGTCAAATATATTTTAGTCTAATTGTAGTCATTCTTCTCAGTTTTCTTCTATCCTTGGCCATCTCTCAAAAAGCTGTAAATGCTTGTGTCATGTCTTGTCCAAACAATAACCATCATATCATATTACATCTTATCATATAGCATATTATATCATCTTCTTTCTCCAAGCAAAAGTTGCCCTCCTTTTCTCTGAGACAATTATAAAAGAAATATGGACTATTGAGCAAGAAAAATACAATGGAAACATTATGCATGTAAATACATATATAATATTAATATACATCATATAATAACAACAATAATGTAGCATATGATGTCTTTGTTAAGTGTTGTTGAATCAGTTGTTACTCATAGTGACCCTATATTGGGTTTCCAAGGAGCAGCTGGTGGGTTTGAACTACTGACCTTGTGGTTCACAGTACAATGCTGATCCTACAGTGCTACACCAAGGGTTCAAATATGTAGGACTAAAAGTGAATAAAAGAGGAGATGATATATATGAAGTACAGTATTCAGTGTAATACTAGTCCCAATGATGTAAGAAAACAGTAGCCAACACGTTCAGGAAAGAATTGTAACAGGAAGATATGGTAAGGAAGGACAATGCCTGACTGTAGTATTACAAATGGAGGATTAATGACAATATACAAAGTATGTCTATAGGGGCATAGATTGAGGTGGAGTGGAGAACTTGAAGGCAAAGAGGTCAAGATAAAGCAAGGCTAGTCTGTTGTTTGTCATCCATACTGACTTAGAATGACTTACAACAAGGCAAGTGGACCCTGCTGAAAGTGGTTTCTAGAATTCTCACCTTGTTCATGCAGGAAAAGAGTAAGGTATTGCAAGATATAAGCAATTTATGGTTAAATGAAAGTTTGAAATTTACTGCTTACTGTTGATTAACTAGTTCACCATTTGTTTTAATAACCTTTTTTTTTTTTATGGAGGGTAATTTGGTGGGGAATTTTTTTGTTATTTTTTTATTTCAGGGCTTCATTTAATGGATAGCTATTGCCTATTATAAAACACATTTATTTCTAAGATTGATTTCTTCAATTGCTTTTTTCATAAAGCAGTCTAGAATTGACACTGAATAACATTTCATATTATGCAAAGCAATCTTTTTAAAAAAATATATAAACCAAACTGCTATGATGAATTCAAAGAGCTATCATGTGGTTTCTTTATTTACAATCATTAGAATTTATGCTGTTCTCAGAAATTATACCTTATTACATGGCTTATTTTTCTTTAATGCTAAAGGTGTTACCTAATTACACTATAATTAAATGTAATTCATCAAATAGAAATAAAGACAAAACCAGTAATCAGAAGCTTTTTCTCCATTCATAGATATTCAGTGGAGGTGTATCATGTAATTAGTTTACCAATGTTTACTTTAGAACAAGTAGAATAAAATTGTCATCAGTTTTCCTCTCATCATCTGACAGCATACTTGGAATTCATTTGCATGTCTTTACAATGGAAGCCATTACCCTCATCACAGATCTACTGTTCTGTAACCAGCAGTGAAAGTGAGGCATCTGAACAAGGGTAGAGGTAAGAAAATGGATCTATTGTAGAATCAAAGAGTTCAAAGTTGCTATTCTGTTTTTCGAAGGCAACAGATACTAACATGGAACTGTTGTGGTCTCAGTTTTGACCAGTCTTCAAGAAGAGAGGTTCTATTTATTATTACACAACAAAGTGATGCAGACTATCCCACCAAAACTTAGAAATGAGGTAGCTTAAAACCAGTGTAGGAAACTTGCTCCCTCACAATCCCAAAGCAATAAGGAGACTGAAGTTGGGGAGACCAGGTGTGAGAAGTTGAATGTTTCTTCAGAATACCTGTGCTGTATGTTTCTTTCCTTCCATAAGGTGGAGGAATGTCAGTGTGTGTGTATGTTTGGGGGATAGGTTGCTTCACCCTCATCTCAAGTGTACTGAGAGGTACTGTACAAAAACTTTCTAAAAATCTAGATACGTGTATTTGGAATTTGAGGGAGGAGTTGCCTACCAAACTGATAAATAAGATCAATATGTATTTGGAGAAAACTATATGCATACCAGTTAGTCAAATGTGTATGTGTCCCATTCTGTGAATCAGATACAACCTTTGCATTCATCTATAGATAAGCACATTTAATATATGAAGAGCATTAGCTTTCCAGTTTGCAATTATTTAACTAGTTTAAGTTCAGGATGGGGAAGTGGCACTGCCCCACCTCCCATTCTGAATTCCACTCCCCATCCTTGTGTGTTTTTAATTTTGAATAATATTTCCTCTCACTTGATTTATAGCGACCAAAAGCACAGGCACTGTTATCAAACCTGAAATAGAGTTTTGACTATGTCATTTATTGGGCATATGAGAAAGGCTTGTAATTTACTGACCATCTTGGACTATTCTTTTATCATCTATAAAATGGAGAAGAATGTAGTATCTACTCATAAGGTTCCTATGAGATTCAGTGTGTTGATTCACGTGAAACTATTAGCTCACTGGCATGTATACTGACTGGAATGTATAGCTACATAGATGGTGGGTACCCTGGTGGTGCTGTACAATAAACATCGGACTGCTAACCATAAGGTTGGTGGTTCAAACCCACCGGCTCTCTGTGGGTGGAAGATTAGCCTGTCTGCTCCCTAAAAGATTTGCAATCTTAGAAATTGTATATAGGGTCGCTATGAGTCTTAATCATCTCAGTGGCAGTGAATGGATATTATAAAATATATATTAAAGAGAGTTTTTCTCTTTAGAGGCCCTTTGTGCCCAATCATATCCAAATATGTACTCAAGAAAATTTCCTTTGACCTCAGTTGGGAGTATTATGAACTATGTTGATTTGAAAAATTCATAAATGATGCTGACAGTTGTCTCCATGGAGTAACTGTATAATACAGACAGGGTGAGAAGCCTCATGTCCATCACCTGACTATTGGACCATGACAAAAGAGGTTTCTGTATAAAATCAGGAAATATTTCTACACACAAATTGAGTTGACAGACAATATCTGTAGGCGGTTACCAAATGTTTTCATTTTACTGATTCATGAAATGACCAGCTGCATCAGTTCTATGGAAACATTGTTGGTTCCAAGAATTTGAGTGAACATTGTCCTTAGAATTATTCTTCCTCTCAGATATTTCATTCTAAAAATTTTAAATTAGCAACCATGCATGGGAATCTCTCTGAGAGATGATATTCATGACCCTTGTAACTCCCATTTATTTGCTCCATCCTAGCCAAAATCTATCCATTTCTCCTTTTTGAAGGATTCTATGGGCAAAATATTGAGTGATGTAGAAAGCGTCCAAAGAAGATGAACGATATACATAGTTACTGGATCTAAAAGAAATAATCTGGGTTCAACCTTTTCAAGAGGTAGCATATGATCAAGAGCTGATGGTACTGAAGAAAGAAGTCCAAGCTGTATTGAAGGTGTTGGCAAAAATCAAGGCTCCAGGAACTGACAGAATACAAATTAAAATCTTTCAACAAATGGATGCATCACTGGTGGCTCTTACTTATCTATGCCAAGAAATTTGGAAGGCAGCTACCTGGACAACCATTTGGAAGAGACCAATAATCTGTCCCCATTCCAAAAAGAAGTAACCCAACAGAATG
Organism: Chrysochloris asiatica; assembly: GCF_000296735.1. Lineage (NCBI taxonomy): Eukaryota > Metazoa > Chordata > Mammalia > Afrosoricida > Chrysochloridae > Chrysochloris > Chrysochloris asiatica. Next base: position 63,692,768 of record NW_006408519.1, read on the forward strand.
AGGAAATCACCATACAATATCATTAATGTCACATGCAAGTAAACATTATGAAGTACATCAATAAGGAACTGCCAGAAATTCAAGCCAGATTTAGAAGAGGATGTAGAATTAGAGATATCATTGCTGACATCAGGTAGATATTGGCAGAGAGCAGAAAATACCAAAAAGACGTTTACTTGTGCTTTATTGACTATACAAAGCCTTTTGACTGTGTGGTTCATGAAAAGCTGTGGATAACACTTCAAAGAATGATTATTCCAGATCACTTCATTGTGCTTATGAGGAACCTGTACACAGACCAAGAGGTAGTCATTTGAACAGAATAAGGAGATACTGAATTGTTTAAAACCAGGAAAGGTGTGTTCCATGGCTGTATTATTTCCCCATACTTAACTGAACCTGTATGTTGAGCAAATTGATGAAATATAGTAAAATAATCCAATAAACTGTATCATATGAAGAAGAGTGTGTCATTGGGATTGGAGAGAAACTCATTAATAACCTGTAGTATATAGATTATATAACCTTACTTGCTGAAAATGAAGAGGATTTAAAATACTTACTGATGAAGATTAAAGGCCACATCCTTCAGTATGGATTGTACCTCAATGTAAAGAAAGCAAAACTATTCATATTTGGACCAATAAATAACATAAATGGAAAAAGATTGAAGTTGTCAAAGACTTCATTTTACTTGGATCCATATCAAAACTCATGGCATCAGTAGTCAAATAATGTATTTACTGCACTAGGCAAATTGAACAAGACCTCTTTAAAGTCTTCAAGAGCAAGGTATCAGTTTGAGGACTAAGATGTACCTGACTCAAGCCATGGTATTTTAGATCACCTCATATGCATATGAAAGTTGAACAACACATAAGGAAGACTGGTAGAAGAATTGATGCATTTAAGCTTTGTTGTTGGAGAAGAATATTGAAAATACCATGGATTGCCAGAAGAATAAACAAGTCTGTGTTAGAAGTGCAGTCATAATGCTCTTTAGAAGCAAGGATGGTAAAACTTTGTCTCATAGGCTTCTGACATATCAGAAGGGACTCAGAGAAGGAAATCATGCTAGGTAAAGTGAAGATGTAATGGCGCCAACAAGATGTAATGGTGCCATGTTAGCTGCAATGGGCCAAGTGTGACAATTGTGAGGATGGCGCAGAACCAGGCAGTGTTTCATTCTTTTCAAATAGGGTACTATGAGTCAAAGTGGACTCTAGAATACTTGATGATAATTACAAATGGCAAAGCTTACTGCTTTCTGTTGGGTCAGTATCCTGCATCTGACCCAACATCTGGATTAGAACTGTCCTATTATCTGCCAATGCTGGGAGGCATTAGCTGCCTGCCATCTTATATACAAGGCAGAAAATATTACTTTGGGCACATAATTTCTCTAGCAGACAAGAAAGGCAAAACCAATAAGTGATAGTAATGTCTCAAATAGTTGACTACTCTAAGGAATGTGTACGTCTCCAATGTTATTGTTTCCCTTATAGATCTGTTTGTTGTTTGTGTGAAACTGGAATCCTAAGGGTGTGTTTAGTTCCAGGCCTGAAGGTTATCTAAAGGCTATTATAGTCTTGAGGGTTCCACCAGTTTTTCCAACCAGTAAGCCTGGTCTTTCTTATAATTCTGACTTTCGTCCATGTTTTTCTCTGGCTCTATCCAGGGCGTTCTAATGTGATCCTGTAAAGTAGTTCATATTGGTAGCCAGGGATCATCTAGTTCTTCTGGTCTCGGGGTTGTGGAAAATAATGTTCACGTTGTTCATTAGTCTATTGGTCTAATTGTTTCCATATGTCTTGGATTGTCTTCACTTTTCTTTGCTTTTATGGGGAAAGACCAATAGTTACACATTTGATGGTCCCTCATGAGATTTTTAAGATTACAGTCACTACTCAACAAAGTAGGATGTAGAACATAGTCTTTGTGGACTATGCTATGACAGTTGGGTTTCCTGCGTGTCCTTTGAGTTTGTGGTCCTGGGCTCCAGACCAAGTGACTCATTCCTCAAAGTGTTTGTTTATGTCTTTATTTTTGACAAGCAAGGTTGTATTGTCTGTATATCACAGTTTGCTAATGATTCTTCCTCCAATCCTGATATCATATTCTTCATATGGTCCAGTTTCTTGAATTATTTTTTCCACAAACAGAATTAATAAGTAAATTGAAAGGATACTACGTTACTGCACACCTTTTCCAATTCTAATTATACAGTACCCCCTTGCTCTGTTTAAGACCTGGAATTAGAAAACTTTATTCCCCTTTAACTCTGCTTATTGTCCCACTTTCTCTAAGAGCACACACTGTTTTAACCAAGTTCAAAGTTAACATAGTTGAATAGAATAGGTATTAGAAGTGTATCTCTCTCCGCATAGATTTCTGCTTCCCAAACTGAGTCAAGGTTAAAATAACCCAGTACAAATCATCATGTATTCTATGTAAGACAGTCTAGACAAGATAGAATGTTCTCATCAGCAGTTTTTCAGAAAGGAAAAATACAGGTTTGTATAAATTGCTGGTTGTACCCTTTTGTGATATGATTACAAAATGAGAACTGTAGTTTTACTTCTTATACATTTTTCACTAAATAAAATATGGGGAGTGAAAGCCATTTTGTGAAAAGTGCTCCATGGGGCAGGAGCCTTGCCCTAGAATCCTCTATTTTTAAGATGAGCGTCAGAAAGAAAAATCACTCCTTTTTGCAGCTTATTTCATCTTTTTTTTTTGTTTTGTAGTTGTTTTATCATTTTTTCTGTGAACTTTCTGCTTTGAGTTATTTTAAGCACATGCATTTAAAATTTTCTTTCTTTGAGTGACTGAGAGAATCTTTTGCCTCAATTTTTAGTGGTTCTATAGCACAATGTTCTTCATTTGCCTTTTTGTTCTCATTCTTTTCCTTCTATATGAGGAGGCTTCAAAAAGTTCATGGAAAAATGCCATTATCTTTTAATTCCAATTTTTCCATGAACTTTTTTGAAGCTTCTTTGTATAGAAGTCATGTTTGACATATGTTCTATGCTCGGTGGTTTATGATTGATTATCACTCAACTCAAATGACATGAGAGCAGTCATTTGTTGGTGTGTGTGTGTTTGAGCTTTGAGAAACACCGTAAGAAATGTCTCCATCCTTGTATATTGCCTATATCTGACTTCAGTAATCTATCACTATACTTCAGCTAACCAAGGCAGATAGTGTGGGGTCCCCACTCAATTTTCTCCTCCTACAGATTGGTTTGTTGTAAAGACAGAGGGCCTGTGACATGTGTTAGGTCTTAGCCACATGTCACCCATTGCCTAATGTTGATTGTTGTTATTATTATAAAGTTATCATGTTTATAATTAAGGATAATTATTTTAAAATTGTATTGATGGTAAGATTTCAGTAGGACTTGAATAAGGTTAAAATGCTGAGGCTATCTTATTTTGTGCCTGGGCTCTCTGGCAAAAATCAGGTCCCAAAATATTTTACAGTATTCAGAAATAGAGTTTTCCTGAAAAAAAAAAAAAGAAAAAAGCACTCAATTATTATAGAAACCTATACTTTTGAAATAATAATAATAATAATAATAAAAATCAGTGACTAGTTTTGTAAATATCACTCATAGGTTATTATTTGGAAAATGATATTCTAATAGCTATTAAAGAACAAAATGTGAATGAGTTACACTTTTATACATTTAAATTACTTTCTCAAATTATGTGTAAATGTAGTAACTAATCAATAGATCAGATGAATTGATGATGAAAAGTAAAAATCACTAGTCCCTTCTCTATCCCACTGCCCCAAGAAAACCTTTGTTAATTGTTCTGGTGTTGTTCTCCTTAACTAAATTATATAATCACACCTTTTACTTTTGCTATGCCAAATTGATCAAATAGATACTAATTATTTAATATAAATGTCATCCTTATTGTATTTGTTATTTTTTTAGACAACATTCTGAGATAGAAATGTAGAGATCAGGACAACATCTGTATTGGAATGTGGTCAGGAGAGAATGGGAGAGCAGAGATAGAGACAGTGAAGACAGCCATTTTTTTTCTGTGGAGTTGTGTTCTAATGGGGAGGTCCACAATTATTCTAAAACAAAGATGGGAAGATAAGGGAGCAGGGAAACTAGAGCACTGGTCATAGAACAATAGAACACAATTAAAAAAGAATGTTGACACCTTGTGGAAAATGTAAGACATGTCATTGAATAGTTTGTATAGATATTGTCACACCGCAACCTAATTTATGTAAACTCTAACTAAAAATAAGACATTACTACAAAACAAAACAAAAAACAGAGTTGTAATTGAAGAAATATGTGGAGTCAAAAGGGACTTTTGCTTTCATTTGTTTTGCTAGGATGAAAGAACATACATGTTTATATGTCGATGAAAAGGATCTAGGAGAACAGGAAAAATAGTATACTGTAGGGACAAGGGAAGAACTTGAGAGCAATAACATCTCCCTTGAATAGAAGATAAGGTTGATATATAGTGCTATGTGAGGAGGCTGGCCTTAGGCAGTGAAATGGTTTTGTTTAAAGCATCAGAAGACAACCATTTTTAAAGGGTAGTTCACTTACATCCCCTCAGCTACTCCATTGTTATGTGTTTTTATTATCATTCTTGTCTTTTATTGATTATACTTCTAACTTTTAATAATATGTTTATCATTTCTACTATTTCCTCTACCATCTTTTGTCATTCTTACTTCCCATTTTTTTTCATGCTATAAATTTGTTCATTTTGATATTTTGTCTTAAAGCCATTACTGTCTTTCATTTTTCAGACATAGGTTGAAGTGAAGATTTCAAAGAAGTATGCATAATATAAATTATTATAACTAATATTTTCTCCTTGATTCAATTTGGGTAGGTATTTATTTCCTAGGGGAAAAAAGAGCAGTCATTCAGTGTTTTATAGCATTTTAGTTTACAAAATTAATGGAGTGATCTCTGGTTTATCATGTGTAAAGTTGTTTAATTTATTACAAGGTAGCCATGGCAAAACACACAAGTAAAACCTCACCACATTCATCTGGAACCAACAAATCAGAATTAATCATTACAATTACAGTGTTAGCTAAATGGTTATAGTTCAATCTTAACTTCAGGATTTTACCTTTAATGAGAGGTCTTAGAAGAAAGGCTTAACTAGCCTTCATACTTGTCGATGGTCCGTGGTAACTAGGGTTCAAGGTTGGCAACAGTGGGCAGTCTCATCAAGCACTAGGACTTCAGAGAAAAATTAGAGGCTAGAGAAAGGTCCCTTTGCCTGTGTTCTCTCTGTGTGAGTGAATAGGAATTCTGAGTTTATCTGTGAAATTCCCACCTTGGCTTCTATAAGGGCCAAGGTGCTGTCAAAGATTAGTATGCTATTGTTTTTTCTCCAGGGTTAGGGTTCACCTGAATGTCGCACTGTCACATTTTTTTCTTTTCTTTTCAGAGTTGGACATTAGGTAGGCTATTTATACTTATATCTTAAGGATTAGTGTATAAAGTTTAACTATGCTTTGTCTTCTTTTGTTACATCATGGCAGATCAAAGTAACTGAACTTAAAGGTTATCTACTACATTCTTCACATACATCACATGCTTTTATGTTTCTATGTCTAAATTCTAAAAATTTCTAAATAATTTTCTTGAGACTTACAAGTTTCTAATGGTTTATAGTTAATATTACAGAGACACAAAATTAGTCAATTCCTATTTCTAAGTTCATGTCGTTTCAAAATACATATGCATTTTGAAAGCATAATATTGTCTTACACATTGTGGGATTGGAGGTCATTATAGAAACATACAGAACACACAGGTATTTTACTTAACCTGGTGTGATGCTGTGGGTTAATGTGTCAGACTGCAAAGTCAGTTTGAACTATAACATCAGAGGTTCAAGCTCACCAGCTGCTCCCTGGAAACCCTATACAGGGTTGTTATGGGTCAGAACTGACTTGATGGCACTAACAACAACAACAATCCCCTGGGTTTGGTTCATCATTTGCAATTAAAGTCATCCTTGCTTTCTTCATATCATTTATTAGGTACATTATCTCAATATGGCTGAAAATATCTAATTTTCATATTTTTAAATGGTTTGACAATGCCTTCAATTCTAATTTTGAAATATATTGTCTTCTGAGAAACTTGAAGGCATTATTTCATTGCCTTTGAAGATCTAATATTGCTGATTAAATATCTGAAAATAAGTTCTAAATTATATCAAGTGCTTAATTTTGGCCAGATACTATATTTAACATTTCATGTAAGATTAACTCATTGAACTCTGATAGCAGTCCTGTAAAGTACTATTATTATTTCCACTCTACAGATAAGAAATCTGGACACTGACAAGTTAAGTAGTACACCCAAGATGGCAAAATTAGCAAGTGGCTATGTTAGGATTCAAGCTAAAATATCTGGATTTAAAAATCAAGCATTTAACCCTAACTCTTGTCATTTACTGCCTCTAATGCTTGTTCATTTCTATTCTTTCTGTAAGTAGCTCCCAGTTCTTCTGGATGATTTTAGTATCTTCTCTTTATAACTGGTATTCTGAATTATTTTATCTATGTTGGATATTTATTTGTGTTGTTCCTGAGCATGTGGGATGTTGTTTCAAACTAAAAATGTGTAGCCTATCTCAGATCTGTAACATTCTGTTTATCATTGTTATCTCATTGTTATTGGTGTTATTGTCATCCTTTGGTTGTTGTTGTTGTTGTTAAGTGCCGTCGAGTCGGTTCCGACCCATAGCGACCCTGTACTGGGTTTCCGAGGGTGTAAATCTTTACGGGAGTAGAAAGCCTCATCTTTCTCCCGCAGAGCGGCTGGTAGTTTCGAACCACTGACCTTAAGGTTCGCAGCCCGATTCGTAACCACTACGCTACCAGAGTCATCCTTTGGTAGTATCTTCCATATTAGTTTTATATTGCTGCATCACAAATTACCACAAACTTAGTCATTTAAAGCAGTGATCATTTATTGTCTGTTGTTCTTTAGTTTGAAAGTTCAGAGTCTTACAAAGCCAGAACCAAGGTGCCTGGCAGGCTAGATTACTATTTGGAGGCTATAAGGAACTATTTGAATCATACAAGCTGTTGGCCAGACACAATTCCTGTAGATGTAAAACCGACGTTCCTGCTTCCTAGATAGTTGTCATCCAGGTTCTGCTCTCAGCTACTGTAGACTGCCGTATTTATCGGCACCTGGTTTCCTCCATTTGCAAATTGAGCAAATATAAGTTGAATCCCTTTCATACTTTGAATCTATGACTTCCTTTTTTGCTACTAGCCTGAGAAAACTCTGAGTTTTTTTTGTTTTTGTTTTTTAATTGTGAAATGAGTGATAATTTACATGGGAGAACATCAGCTTTACATTTATCCTGTTGTATTTCCTTTCATTGCAATGATTACAATCCCCTCCATGCATCATCATTCAACAGCATTTGCTTCCATTTCCTCTGTTTTTTTTGGGGGGTAGGGGTGGGGGATGTACACTCAAGCACTCAGGAATAAATAACCATTCATACAACCAAAGGACATACCCTGCAAGCCTACCCCCAGCCTCCAGCACACAGCCCTTCTCCCTCCTTGTGTCTAGAGTCCCCAGCTGCTCCATCTCTCCACATCATCATCTCTGCCTCCATCTCTGACGTCACTGCTTCTCTGGATAGGATCCTGAACTCTGCTTTTCTTCCTTGATGGTCCCAGGGTCCTCTGCTCCTGGACTGCAAGATCAACCACTCTCCTCCTTTAGTTACAGAACGTCTACCTTTACATTTGTAACATTCACAATCAGTCTTGATAGCAATTATTCACTATTGAACCACAAGAGTCTTTTTTTTTTAAGTTTTCATTGTGATTTATGTGTTAGTTTACATGTTAGTTTACATGTTAGTTTACATTACCCATTATCCTTACATTCATCCTATCATCTTTCATTTCATTGCAATGATTATAATTCCCTGTATGCATCATCAAACATCCAAAGGGTATACCCTGCATGCCTGTCCCCTGGCCACCAGCACACAACCCCTCTCCCTCTCTGAGTCCAAAGTCTCTAGTCACTCCTCCATCCCGGCCTCCCCTGACAGGGTCCCACACTTTGCTTTTCTCCCTCCCTTTATAGTTCCAAGAATCTCTGCTCCTGGACTGCAAAATCAGCCACTCCCCTCCTTTTGTTACCAAACTTTTACATTTACCTGTCCTGCACTCACTGTCAGACCTGATAGCAATCATGCCCTATTGAACCACAGAAGTCCTTTCCCCCTCACCTTTTATCAACCCCATCCAGACAGGTTGGAAACAACTCAGCAGAGATTCAACCATTCCTGTACCCTCTGGAACTAGATTCCCTATTGAAAGCTTGTAAACCAGTAACTTCTTGCCCTCTCCCCTCGTTTTTGGGTAGCCAATGTCTAGGTTCCCCATCCTTGTCGACCCTGTGTACCAAGGAGGTGGGAATGATCCTCACTGTAAAGATTTGTTTGCTCATTTGTCATACTGCATCCACAAGCATAGGTCAAGTTCATCCAATTGTAGTGGGTTACTGTCCCCCCCTACCCTTCTTTCTTACCCCTAGTTGTGTTCTGATAATTCAGCCATTGATGCCAGGTCAAATGGGCACTATCTGTAAGTGTGAGTGTTCTTGTACATCTCCCCTCACTTCATTTCAGCTGGACACTTCACACTCCACTCTAGTCCTCTGGGGCCATGTTCCTGCCCCTGGGTCCACAAGTCCCCAGGTCTCATCATACTGCTGGTTAGCCAGGTCTCAATCCAGGTTAACAGGAGTCTACTGAATGTGGTCGGACTTTGCTCACAACTTCATTGCTGTTTTTCCCCTCTTCCCCTTATTGGTGACCAATATGGTCAGCAGCAAGACCACATGCCTGCTCGTGTATTCCATTTGAGTTTCAGTCCTGGAACAGGGTTTGCCTTGAGGGGACCTGACAACTTGCCTTGATGGCTCCCAGGGGAACACCTTACTTGTACTTGTAATAGTCAATTGGACTGCTTTTATTGTTTTTGATATTTTCTGCTGGTCTTTCTTTCAAGAAGTATCTTCTGTTCTTCTAGCTACTCCAGGCTGGTCTCCTGAACCACAAGAGTCTTATCCCCATCTCCTTCACCAGCCCAATCTAGACAGGTTGGAAACCACTCAGTGGAGATTCTACCTTCCCCCACACACTCTGAAACTAAGCTCCTTCTTGAAAACTTGTAAGCCAGTCATTCATACTTTTGAAAACAAACTCTTAGTTTTTAAAAAAGAGTTATGTGATTAAACTGGGACCAGCTGAATAATATACCTTTGATTAACTTAAAGTCACCTGGTTGGTAATCGTAATTACATCAGCAAAATTCCTTTTGCTTTTTCAACTAAGTATAACCACAGGGTTGATATTTCATTATATCTCATTCATTGTCCTATGGATTAAGATAGGACGCTTGTCCATTTTAGTAATTCTGTCTTTCATACTCTTCCTTTAGTTTTCTCAATTTGTCATATGTTGGATTCAAAAATTGTTCCTCTATGTTATCTATCCACTGCTTGTCTGTGGTGGCTTATGTGTTGCTCTGATTCTGGAGGTTATGCCATGGGTATTTTAAATACCATCAAAGTCACCCATGTGGACAAGTTTCAACTGAGCTTCCAGATAAAAAAAGGCTAGGAAGAAGGATAAATGGACTACTTCCAAATACTTAGTCATTGAAAACCTTATGAATATCAGCAGACACTGTCAGCACCAGAACATTGAATATTGCAGCATAATGAAAAGCACCAAAACATTGTTAGATATAATACCAGAAGATGAGTCCCTCAGGTTGGAAGGCACTCAAAATAGCACTGGGGTAGAGCTGCCTCATCAAAATATGACTGTGGAAGAGCTGCCACCTCATGATTGTGATGATAATAGAATAAAGCCTTATGGGACCTTCGTTTGCTGATGGGGCACAACTCAAAATGAAGAGAAACAGCTGGAAACATCCATTAATGATCAAAATGTGGAATGTATGAAGTATAAATACAGAAAAACTGGAAAAAGTAAAAAAATGAAATGGAACACATAAACATTGATATCCTGGACATTAGTGAGCAAAAAAAATGGACTGGGACTGGCCATTTTGAGTCTGAAAATCACATGATTTACTAT
>NW_006408519.1:63703850-63708359 GCF_000296735.1 Chrysochloris asiatica
TGTTTGTCTGTGTATTCTTTCGCTATCCCTATCGCCGCTGGATCTCCCCTCCTCGTGAACCAAACACTCGTGAACAACACAACTATGTTGAGGTCAGACCCTGACATAAATGGTGCCCAATGTGGGGCACGAACCCATGACCCTGAGATTAAGAGTCAACTACCTGGTCAACTGGCAGGAAGAGATCCATATTTGTGCCCATTCCAAAGAGAGGCGAACCAACAGATTGCAGAAATTATCAGACAATATCATTAATATCTCATACAAGTAAAATTTTGCTAAAAATAATTTAAAAATGGCTGCAAACATGCATTGACAGAAAATTTCTTGAGGTTCAAGCTAGATTCAGAATAGAACGTGGAACAACGAATATCATTGATGATGTCAGATGGATCTTGGCTGAAAGCGGAGAATACCAAAAAGATGTTTACCTGTGCTTTATTGACTACACAAAGGCTTTCTATTGTGTGGATTATGACAAGCCATGGGCAACATTGTAGAGAATGAGTATTCTGAACACTTAATTGTGCTCATGAAGAACCTGTATATAGACCAAAAGGCAGTTGTTTGAACAGAACAAAGGAACAATGAATGGTTTAAAATTAGGAACGGTGTAAGATAGGGTTATAGTCTCTTACCATACTTATTCAGTTTGTATGCTGAACAAATAATCCGAGAAGCTGGATTGTATGAAGAAAAATGTTGCATCAGGATTGGAGGAAGACTCATTAACAACCTGTGAAATGCAAATAATAACAGCCTTCCTTGTTGAAAGCCAAGAGGATATAAAGTGCTTACTGATGAAGATCAAAGAGCACAGCCTTAGGTACGGGTTGAACCTCAATGTAAAGAAAACAAAAACCCTTACCACTGGACTTATAAACAATATCCATATAAATGGAGAAATGATTGAAGTTGTTTTGCTCCATTTTGCTCAGATCAACCATCACCCATCAATGCTCGTAGAAGTTGCAGCCAACAAATCAAACAACATATTGTATTAGGCAAATCTGCTGTATGAGACCTCTTTAAAGTGTTCATGAGTAAAAATGTCAGTTTGAGGACTAAGGTGCGCTTGACCCATGCCATGGTATTTTCAATAACCTCATATGCATGTAAAAAGTTGTTGTTTTTGTTAAGTGCCATTGAGTTGGTTCCAACTCACAGTGACCCTGTATTGGTTTTCCAATAAGCAGCTGTTAAGTGCGAAACTTGTCGTTCAAACTGACCTTGAGTTCAAGTGCTTATCCTATGATGCCACATAGGACAGTGAATACAGAAGACCATAGAAAAATTGATGTATTTGAGTTATAGTATTGGAGGAGAATACTATAAGTAGCATACACTGCCAAAAGAAGAAACAAAACTATGTTGGAGGAAGTACAGGCAAAATGCTCCTTACATGCCATGATGAAGAGACTTTGTCTTTCAAACTTCACACATATTATCAGGAGAAAACAGTCCCTGAAGAAGAATATCATGCTTAGTAAAGTGGAGTGTCATCGAAAAAAAGGAAGATCTCCAACAATATGTATTGCACAGTATGGGGAGCAGGGATACTTTAGATTCATAATCTGTTTGTCTCTAAAAAGATTGATTTCTTTAGAGCAGTGTTGAGTATCATGCTCAAGCAAAGATGTAACTATCTTTACAGAGAAATCAGGTTACTGACTGATATATTTATTTAAAAAATAAGATGTATTCCTATTTTCAGTCTAATTTCTTTTTGATCTTTTGATCTGCCAGTTGAATTTGAGCCCAGAGTCTCTCCAGGTGACTTTCAAGTAAATGTGTTCATATCTTCTCTGCATTAATTTTGTGGCATATTCTGGTCTTTAGTTTTCTTCCTTTTTACATCTGTCAGACTGCTCACTTATACTTTTATCTTTGAAAAATTTTTTAATATCTATTTCATTTTCTAATGCCCTTTTCATTATTTTTTCTGGTATAAGATTACTTACTTTGTATTTCAAAATGTTTTTATTCAGAAAGCATAAAAGACAAACCATGTTTCCAGTCTGCCATCTTGGATTAACAGTGAGAATATGATATTTTTTGAGGGACAGATAGATAGAATAATTGCATATCTTCTAAGTTTGCTGATTTGTGCCATGTTGTTGCTTCTGTTAAGTGCTGCTGAGTCAATTTTGACTTACAGTGACCCTGTACAGGGTTTCTGAGGAGTGGCTGATGAATTTGAACCACTGATCTTGCAGTTCAAACTGACTTTGTGGTCAAGTGCTTATCCTACCGGTGCCGTACTAGGATACCATAGTCGTTAAGGAAACAAGTTTGGGATTAAAAAAGACCTCAGTTTCAAACCAACTGTACCACTTACTAGCTTATACTTCTGTCTTAGTTTCCTTGTTGTTGTTAAGGGCTGTCAAGTTGATGCTGATACACATACATGGTTTCCAAGGAGCCAGTGGTGAATTTGAACTACTGACCTTGTGCTTAACCAATAACATCAAACCAGGAGTCCTCTTAGTTTCCTAGTGCTGCTTTAACAAAAATACAAGTGATTTTAAGGAACTAGTGTTTATTTTTTCACAATTCTGAGGTATGGCATTCTGGATTTAGGGTGATGACTGCCTAGGCTCTCTCTCACTCCCTTTCTCTCTCTCTTGACTCTAAGAGAAGATCCTTGTCTCGTTCCGCTTCTGTAGCTATGGAATTTCTTGGCATTCTTTGACTTGTAAACTTATAAAGGGATCCTCACATGGTCTCTTGCCCTTGTGTATGTCTTTGTCTTTGTCTGTTCTCCCTTTTATAAGATATCACTCAATAAAAGAAATTATGTTTAAGACCCATCTTTCTCATTAGCGTGACCAAAGATAATCCGTATTTCCAATCAGGGTTATATTCACAACTAGAGGCTTTAAGACTTCAACATATCTTTGTTGATGTTGTTGGTGTGCTGTGGAGTTGGTTCCAACTCATAGTGACCCTGTATAGGGTTTCGGAGGCAGTAAATCTTTATGGCAGCAGAAAGCCTCATCTTTCTCACATGGAAGAGCTGGTAGTTTCGAACTGCTGACCTTGAGGTTAGTAGCCCAAACAACTCCCTTGAACTGAATATTTAACCACAGTTATGTTGAGATTATAACTGTTGAAATTATTAATTGAGATTCCAAAGGATTGACATTCACCATAGCAGTTAGCCCATATTATGTGCACAATGAACAATAATTACTATTTTTATTAGGAAGGAACAAATACAGTGAAATAATGATGTGACCAAAATAAAACAGATTATTTTGCTTGTATTATTGATATGACCAAGATGATTATAAATATTGATTAAAACCTGCTGTGCTTTGGGAAATGAGACTATAAAGCAATAATGATATAATTTAGTTTTCTGTAAACATATGTAGATAGCACTTGTGTTGTTGTTAGTGTCATTGAGTTGATTCTAACTCATAGTGACCTGGTACAGGGTTTCAAGGAGCAGTTCGTGGATTTGAACTGCTGACTTTTTGGTTTGCAGCTCAGTGCTGATCCTACAGTCACACACACAAACAATAAGAATATAAGCTGAAAGCTATCTTTATATTTCTGATGGCAGTTTTTCCTTTAAAAGAAAGTATGTAAGTTAAAAAAATATTTTTGTTTACCCATAGATGAGAAACTTGGAACCTCAGAATATCCAATTGAAATACTCATGTTAATAAAACATTTTACTATATGTGGTAGTGGTGGTAATGGTGTATGGTGGTAGTGGTAAATGCTGGAGTCGATTCTGACTCTACCCTGTATAGGATTTTTCAGATTGTAAATATTTATGGGTGCAGAAAGCCTCATCTTTCTCCTGCTGAGCACCTGGTAAATTCAAAGTGCTGACCTTATGGTTATCAGCCCAATGTGTAACCCACTGCTACCAGGCTGAAATGTTTTCTAAAAGGAACTATGTCCAGGATAACCTAAAACTACACTTAAATAATACATGAAAGTACCATGCAATATCCCCTTATTCTGTACAAATGAGTACAAACTTTTGATCTAAGATCATGACAGTGAGGTGTTCTGGAATTCCTATTCTGTGCATTGTTATATGTAATTTGTTATGATTCACACAATCAGTTGCACTTTGTAGTCAATAAAGCAGTGAAACATCCTTTTGGTATTCTTTGCTTTTTTTCCAAGACCTGTCTGACATTAGCAATGATATCCCTTGTTCCATTTCATCTTTGGAATTTGGATGAACTTCTGGAAGTTCATTGTTGATGCGTGACTACAGCCATTTTAAAGATAACTTCAGAACAATTTTACTAACATGCAATAGTAATTAGTTTTCATGTTCCATTTGTTTGCTTTTTTTAGAATGGACACAACTATGGATCTCTTCCAATCAGCTGGCAAGTAGCTTTCTTCCAATTTTTTTATATTGATGAGTAAGCATTTCCAGTACTGCAATTCCCAGAGCCTGGTTGTTTTTTGTCAGTACCTTCAGTGCTGCTTTAAAGTTTTCCTCTAGTACCATTGTTTCTTGATTTTTAAAATGGCTGA
>NW_006408519.1:63711388-63712639 GCF_000296735.1 Chrysochloris asiatica
GATGTTCACATGTACTGTGAAAAATATTCTGATTGATAAGTCAGTGGTCTTGCAGAATTCTATCATGCAATTTCCAGCATCATTCTTATCACCAAGGCTGTATTTTCAAGATACTGATTCTTCATTTTTATTTCCAGCTTTTGCATTCCAGTCACCAGTAATTATCAGTGCATCTTGATTACATGTTTAAGTAATTCCAGACTGCAGCAGTTCATAAACACTTTAATTTCTTCATCACTGGCAGCAGTGGTTCCTGCATACATTTGAATAATAACCATATTAACTGATCTTCTTGTAGGCATACAGATATTACCCTATCTCTGACTGTGTTGTACATCAGAATAGATCTTGAAATATTCTTTTTGATAGTGAATTCAACACCTCTATTCAATTTGTCATTTATGGAATATAGACCATGTGACTGTCAAATTTAAAATGGCCAATACCAATTCATTTCAGTTCACTAATTCCTAGGATACTAATCTTTAAGGATTCCATTTCAGTTTTTACACTTTAAAATACCTGATACTTCTATCAATAAATAAAACCAACCTATCAACCCATTTGCCAACTTGTAAATTCAGGATATTCTGAATCTCTCTCTCTTTTTAAAAATTTTATCTTTTTAAAACAGTTTTATGTATATCACAACTTTCTTCACATTCCATTTATCAGCAAATCCTTTTGATTTTTTTTATTGGAGATACTTCTTGTATATGTTTCCTTATGTCCATTCCATTCTGACCTCCTCTTTTCAGGTCTTCATTACTTCTTTCTGTATTGCATTCCTTTACATCTATTTATTTATTCAAATCGTTACAGAGTGCTTTCGTTGAGCCATGCACTGTGGAAGACATCTACTTTAGATGGTAGTCAGGAAAATCCTTAAGATAGTGTCATAGTTACTTGTTGTTTTTGTTCTTGTTAGGTGTCATTGGGAAACTTAGTATGGTGCTGTGGGATAAATACTGGACCACAAGGTCAGTGGTTCAAAATCACCAGCTTCTCCTTAGAAACCCTGCACAGGATCACTATGCCTTGGAACTAGATCAGCAGCATGTAACATAACAACAAGATGCCATTGAGTTCCAACTCACAGCAACCCCACATACAACAGAAAAAAACAAACAAACAAACAAAAAAAACACTTCCAGTTCCCGTGCCACCTTCACATTACTATGTTTGAGTCCATTGTTACATCCACTATGTCATACCATCTCTTTGAGGGTCTTCTCGTGTTAACTTTGCTAA
>NW_006408519.1:63713264-63714311 GCF_000296735.1 Chrysochloris asiatica
ATGCACAAAGCTGGTTAATGAGCCTTCTTCCAGCCCTGATGCCACATTCTTCTTCATATAGTCCTTGAGTTATGTGCTCAGCATACAGATTCAATACTAAGGTGAAAGGATACAACATGGCATACAACACTTATGATTTTAAACCAAACAGCATCCCCTTATTCTACTCAAATTAATGTCTCTTGGTCTAAGTATATAGTTTCTGCATAAGCACAACTAAGTGTTCTGAAATTCCCATTCTTTATAATATTATTCAAGATTTTTATGATCTACAGAGCTGAATGTTTTTGCATAGTCAAGAAAACAACATTTTGGTATTCTCTGCTTTCAGTCAAGATCCATCTGACTTCATTAATGATATTCTTCATTCCATGTCCTCTTCTGACTCCAGGTTGGGTTTCTGGCAACTCCCAATATACTTCTGCAACCGGTTTTGAGTTGTCTTCAGCAAATTTCCATTCTGTTGGTCACCTTTCTTTGGAATAGGCACAAATGCAGATTTCTCCTGGTTGATTGGTCAAGTATCTGTCTTCAAATTTCTTGGCAGAGAAAAGTGAGTGCTTCTAGTACTACATCAGTTTGTGGAAACATTTCTATTGATATTCCATCAATTCCTAGGGCCTAGTTTTTCACTAATGCATTAAGTGCAGCTTTGACTTCTTCCTGTAACACAATCGATATTTACTCATATATTGATGCTTCACATGGTTAAATAATGACAGATTATTTTTGTGCATTCCTTCAATTTTCTTTTGATACTTCCTATAAGGAGCTCTGGTAGTGTAGGGGTTACGAATCGGGCTGCAAACCTTAAGGCCAGCAGTTAAAAATTCCCAGCTGTTCCACAGGAGAAAGATGAGGCTTTCTGTCCCCATAAAGATTTACAGCCTCAGAAACCCTGTACAGGGTCGCTATGAATCAGAACCGACTCTGTGACACATAACAACAACATGTGGTTCAATATTTTGTCCATAGAATTTGTTAACTTTTCAAGTCAAGCCTTGAATTTTTTCCCTTGAGAAATGCTGAATGAATTCTTTTTGGTTT
>NW_006408519.1:63720502-63721086 GCF_000296735.1 Chrysochloris asiatica
CCATTGTGTGTATGTACCACAGTTTGTTCATCCATTCTTCAGTTGATGGGCACTTTGGATGTCTCCATCTTTTTGCTATTGTAAGTAGTACTGCTATGAACATTGGTGTGCATATATGTACTCGTGTTGTGGCTCGTTTTTCTTGTGGGTAAATACCAAGTAGAGGAATTGCTGGATCATAAGGTATTTCTATTTTCAACCTTCTGGGGAAATGCCGTATTGCTTTCCAGAGAGGTTGGACCATTTTGCAGTCCCACCAGCAATGCAGGAGTGTTCCAGTGTCTTCACATCCCTGCCAGCATTTATTGTCCTCTACATTTTTTATCTTTGCTGTAATTGTTGGTGTGAGATGATACCTCATTGTTGTTTTGATTTGCATCTCTCTAATGGTTAGTGATCCTGAACATTTCCTTATATATTTGTTGGCTGCCCAGATATCTTCCTTGGTGAAGAGTCTGTTCATGTCCTGTGCCCACTTTTTAATTGGGTTATTTGTCTTTTTCTTGTAGGGGTGTTGTGGTTTCCTATATATTTTAGAAATGAGTCCCTTGTCTGATGTGTCATTGCAAAAGATTTTTTCCCAT
>NW_006408520.1:0-1375 GCF_000296735.1 Chrysochloris asiatica
ACTTTAGTAGTAAAATGTAAAAACATTTTGTGATTGAAATGAAAAACCATATTATCATTGATGAGACTGCAGCTGGGTATAAGAGGAGAGAATTAGATTTGAGTAGAGGGAATATAGCACTGTAGTGCCAGACATACAAAGTAATGTAGGAAATAATCCAAAAAATAAAATGAAAATGAAAACTATTGAATAATATACAGAAGAGGAAGATTGATTCACAGGGAAATATTAAAGCATCATAGGATTTCTAGCTAGGCTATGGGAAAAATGAAAATGATCTGCAAATATTGAAAGGTGTAAATAAGAAACAGAAAAGAAATTCTTAAGGAGAAAGCAGAATTAGTGGTAATGCAGTTTGAATGAAAGGTTGCAGAGTTATTTAAGTCAAATAAAGATTTAAACATACACATAACACCCTGACTTATCTACTAACCAGATGCACAATCTTTATCTTTAAGCATCAAATACGCTCCTGAACAAAACAGGAAAATGTGTTATTTTGTGCATCATCCAAGTTTTGACAACTAAAGAGTATGAACTCTTTCTTCAAAACAGAACAGAAAAGATACATAGTAAACTGCTTCATTACCTGGTCTGAATCTACTGAATGTTGTTTGTTAGGTGCAGTTTTGTTGGCTCTGACTCATAACAATACTAGACAAAACAGTATGAAATACTGTTCAGTCCTGCAACATCCTCACAATTGTATTGTTTTAGCCCATTGTTGTAGCCATTGTGTCAATTCATCTCATTGGGTGAATTTCTATTTTTTGCTGACCATCCGTTTTTACCAAGCATGATGTCCTTTTACAGGGACTTATCCCTCATGACAACAAATCAAACTCATAAAGATGAAGTCTTTCCATTCTTGTTTCTATGGATCATTCTGGCCGTACTTCTTCCAAGACAGATTTGTTTGTTATTCTGGCAGTCCATGGTACTTTCATATTTTCCAACATCACCATAATTCAAATGTTTCTAATCTTCTACAGTCTTCCTTATTCATTGTCCAACTTTCACATGCATATGTGATGATGGAACATACCATGATTTGGATCAGGTGCAGGCACGCTTTAGTTTTCACAATGAAATGTTTGCCCTAGAGCACTTTAAAGAGGAAAGAAATCTTTCCCCAGCCAATTTGCCTAATACAAAATCTTATTTGATTTCCTGACTAATGCTTTCATGAGTGCTGATTGTGGATGCAAATAAAATGAAGTCTTTGGCAACTTCAATATTGTTTTCATTTATCATGATGATGTTTATTCGCTTAGTTGTGAGAACTTTTGTTTTCTTTATTTGTTGTTGTTGTTCAGTGCCGTCGAGTCGGTTCCAACCCATAGCGACCCTGTACAGGGTTTCCGAGGGTGTAAAT
>NW_006408520.1:9578-10582 GCF_000296735.1 Chrysochloris asiatica
ATTAAGAAAAAGTACCCACACTAAAAGGGAAAAATATTATTTATTGGGTATTGGGGTGTATGGGGCAGGGCGAGGGGAGGGAGAGGAAAATAGAGCACAGGGTAGGGAATAGACTCAGGATAGTTTGGGTGCTGGGGGGACAACACACAAGAAGTGGGAAGGGAATGGAAGAACAAGGTGGATGGGAGAACATTTAGGCAGCTTTGCATGGGCTAAGTGGGATAGAGTTAAGTAGTGATGTATGCTTAACCTTAGATCAACAGGGTTCTGAGATACAGAGATTGAAGAATGGTTTGATTGGGGGAAATAGTATTAAGATGTTTGGCTGTCTTTTGAATCTCAGATTCCATTGCTTTCTATTGTAAAATAGACACTTGAGGGGGTAAGAAATGAGTAGCCAGAAACATCACCATAGAAAGGTTGTAAGTCAATCTCCAGCTTATAACTGATTGGAATACCTTAAGTGGGGACAGAACTTACCCAATAAAGGAAGCTTCCTGCATAGTCTTTACATTGCATAAGACCATATGTGGAAGCCTGATCCCCATCCAGAATCTTCTGAGGTGGGAAATTTCTACTTGAAAGGACAAGCAGACCAGCCTGGAGTGCCTAGAAGAACAGAGATACTTCTTGAAAGATCAACCAGCAGGAAAAATAAAAAAAAACTATAATGGCATTCTGATGGACTACTACAAGAATTTGCAGTTGTTCACCAGGGAGCCATCAAGGAAAGTGGAAGTGGTCAGGTCCCCTCAGGGAAAATCCCTTTCTAAGACTGAGACTAAAAGGGAATACACTGGCAGGCATGTGATCCTGCTGGTGACCACGTTGGTCTACTGATAAGAGGAAGTGGGGGAAAAACAGCAATGAAGTTGTCAGCTAAGTCTAACCATGTTCAATAGACTCCTGTCAACCTGGGTTAAGACCTGGTTGGCCAGCAGTATGGCGAGACCTGGGGACTCCTGGGCCCAGGGACAGGGACATGGCCACAGAAGACTGGACAG